>NC_135804.1:105466948-105646948 GCF_964213995.1 Mustelus asterias | reverse complement strand
CGTGCAAACTCCACACAGACAGTGGCCCAAGCCGGGAATCAAACTCAGGTCCCTGATGCTGTGAGGCATCAGTGCTAACCACTGCGTCACCGTGATGGGCTGAATGGTCTGTACTGTAGGGATTCTATTCTATGATTCTATAACAGAGTTTGAGAGATTTTTTAAAAATTCTCAGTAATGTAAAAAGAAATAAGATCAGAAGCAAATGGCTTAATAGGAAATGATGAAGTGAAAAGAGTATTTATGTTATGATCAGGCAGTGATTATAGAATTAGAGCATCTGGTTATAGAATTAGGAATTATGACACAAGTTTTCACTGGATTTATTCTCACTGGTCACAGGACTAAAGGGGTTGAATTTTATCTGAGCAGACCTGCACACAGTGGGGAGGCTGGTAACAGATTGGGGGAGGTGATAATCTAGTGGTATTATTGCTAGACTATTAATCCAGAAACTCAGCTAGTGTTCTGGCAACTTGGGTTTGGTAAACCACTGTTAAGTTTATTGCCTGTGTGTGTGTGTGACATGCCTGGGCATGCCCCTGCCGGCCGGCCTGGGACTCCTCCCCCCTGGTCCAGGTATAAAGGTGATTGCTCTCCACCCCCCTGCCTCAGTCGCCGGACCAGTTCATCAGCATAGGTGTGCTCCAAGTCTTTTGCGAATAAAAGCCTATTTGTTCTTGCATACAAACTAGTCTTTGCTTGATTGATAGTGCATCAATTTTATTCGCAAAAAGTTTTGGGATGAGCAGATTCTAAAACCCGATAGATTAAAATTGGATCCTCAAGCTGTAGGAGCCTCTAACAGCTTCGATCACTGGCTGCGATGTTTCAAAACTTTCCTCACTGCCTCCACCTCCGTCGTCCGGACCGAAAACAACAAGCTACACGTGCTCCACGCCCGGGTAAGCGATCAAGTATTCTCGGTGATTAGTGACGCTGAAACTTACGAGGATGCGATCAAACTTTTAAAAGGCCAGTACAACAAACAGACAAATGTAATCTACGCCAGACATCTTCTGGCTACTCGCAGACAACAGCCAGGAGAATCGGGCGACCAATTCCTGCGTGCGTTGCGAGCACTTGGCAGGGCCTGCAACTGCAAGGCCGTAACAGCCGCCCAAAACACTGAGGACTTAATCAGAGATGCCTATGTCACGGGTATCAGGTCAAACTATATCTGACAGCGACTGCTGGAACAGGGTGAGCTGGATCTACAAAAGACTGTAGCGCTTGCAGACTCGTTAGAGGTGGCCTTCCATAATCTCGAGGCCTACACCCCCAACCACAGGGGCGCATTGTGGACGCCGCAGTCACCGCCACCTCTGTATTTGGGAGGGCCGCAGGCCTACGTCACGCCACGTCCTACCAATGACCCAACCGCTGCGGCAGTCTCTGGAGGCCCGAAGTTCTACTTCTGCGGCCTGGGGAAGCACCCTCAACAACGCTGCCCGGCGAAGAATGCGATCTGCTCCGGGTGTGGAAAGAAGGGCCATTACGCGAAGGTATGTAGGGCGAAGTCGACCTCCAAGCCCAGTAGCGTCACGTGCGACCCGCGGGGGTCGCCATCTTGGGCGCCGGTAGCCACGTGTGAGCCGTGCGGGCCGCCATCTTGGATGCCTTCAGCCACCTCCAAGCCCAGTAGTGCCGCGTGCAACCCGCGGGGGCCACCATCTTGGACGCCTTCAGCCGCATGTGAACCGTGTGGGCCGCCATCTTGGCGGCCGTCAGCCGCGTCGCAAAATCCAATGGTGGCTTCGGTTACGCTGGACCAATCTAGGCCTCACCAACTCGCCAGGTCCATGATGGACATCGAGGTAAACGGTCGCACTACAAACTGTTTATTTGACTGTGGGAATACGGAGAGCTTTATTCACCCTAACACAGTGAGTCGCTACGCCCTTTCAGTACTGCCAGTGAAGCAAACGATCTCCATGGCTTCAAAGTCCCACTCGGTGGATGTCCTCGGGTACTGCGTGGCAACCCGGACTGTACGGGGCACAGTGTACAAAAACCTGAGGCTCCTCGTGCTGCCACAACTCTGCGCTGCCGTTCTCCTGGGGCTAGATTTCCTGAGTCACCTTAAGAGCGTCACCATGGAGTATAATGGGCCTTTTCCCCCGCTCTCTGTTTGCAATCAGCAGTTCTTCGATCGCCCACCGCGCACCAGCTGCAGCCTCTCGACTCTTAAAGTCGCCCCTCCCTCACTGTTTGAAAATCTCACCCCCGACTGCAAGTCCATCGCCACCAAGCGCAGACGGTACAGTGCTGGAGAACAGGGCTTTTATCAGGTCCGAAGTACAACGGCTCCTAGGGGAGGGGATCAACGAGGCCAGTACCAGCCCCTGGAGAGCCCAAGTAGTGGTTGTTAAGATTGGGGAGAAACATCGCATGGTCAGTGACTACAGTCAGACCATTAGCCGCTACACGCAGCTGGACGCGTACCCCCTCCCCCGCATATCTGACATGGTTAATCAGACTGCGCAATATTGGATGTTCTCCACCATCGACTTAAAATCTGCATACCACCAGCTCCCTATCCGCCCGGAAGACCGCCAATATACTGCCTTCGAGGCGGATGGCCGCCTCTATCACTTCCTTAGGGTCCCCTTCGGCGTCACCAACGAGGTCTCGGTTTTCCAATGTGAGATGGACCGAATGGTAGACCAGAACGGGCTGCCGGCCACCTTCCCGTACCTGGATAATGTCACCACCTGCGGCCATGATCAGCAGGACCACGACGCCAACCTCCACAAATTCCTCCACACCGCCACACTCCTAAATCTGACCTATAATTAGGAGAAGTGCGTATTCCGCACATGCTGCCTCGCCATCCTTGGTTGTGTTGTGGAAAACGGGGTCATCGGTCCCGATCCCGAACGCATGCGTCCCTTCCTGGAACTTCCCCTCCCCACCAGCCTCAAAGCACTGAGGAGATGCCTGGGCTTCTTCTCGTATTACGCCCAGTGGGTCCCCAATTATGTGGATAAAGCCCGTCCGCGCATCAAATCCACCTCTTTTCTCCTGACGGCAGAGGCCCGCCTGGCCTTCAACCGCATCAAAGCAGACATCGCGAAGGCCACGATGCATGCTGTAGATGAATCCATCCTGTTCCAGGTGGAGAGCGATGCGTCTGACTTCGCCCTAGCCGCCACCCTTAACCAGGCGGGCAGACCCGTGGCCTTCTTCTCACGAACCCTCCAAGGCCCTGAAATTCGACACTCCTCTGTTGAGAAGGAGGCCCAAGCCATAGTGGAAGCTGTACGGCACTGGCGCCGCTACTTAGCTGGTAAATGATTCACCCTACTCACGGACCAACGGTCAGTTGCATTCATGTTTAACAACACGCAGCGGGGCAAGATCAAAAATGATAAAATATTGAGGTGGAGAATCGAACTTTCCACCTACAATTACGACATCTTATACAGGCCCGGGAAGCTCAATGAGCCCCCAGATGCCCTGTCCCGGGGAATATGTGCCAGCGCACAAATAGACCAATTGCAGACTCTCCACAACGACCTCTGCCACCCGGGAGTCACCCGGTTTTTTCACTTCATTAAAGCCCGTAACCTGCCCTACTCGATTGAGGAAGTCAGGTCTATAACCAGACACTGCCAGGTCTGCGCAGAGTGCAAGCCGCACTTCTATCGGCCAGACAGAGCACACCTCATAAAGGCCACCTGCTCTTTAGAACGCCTAAGCGTCGACTTCAAAGGCCCACTCCCCTCTTCTGACCGCAACATATACTTCCTCAACGTTATTGACGAATATTCACATTTCCCCTTCGCTATTCCCTGCCCGGATATGACCTCAGCCACGGTCGTCAGGGCCCTGCACAGCCTCTTCACTCTGTTCGGTTTTCCTAGCTATATCCATAGCGACCGGGGATCCTCCTTTATGAGTGATGAGCTGCGACAGTACCTGCTCTCCAAAGGCATAGCCTCGAGTAGGACCACCAGCTAAAACCCCAGGGGGAACGGACAGGTAAAGAGGGAGAACGCGACAGTCTGGAAGGCCGTTTTACTAGCTCTGAGGTCTAAAGGTCTTCCAGTCACCCGCTGGCAAGAGGTTCTCCCTGATGCACTACACTCGATTAGATCAATCCTTTGCACAGCTACCAATGCTACCCCTCACGAAAGGATGTTTGTTTTCCCCAGGAAGTCCTCCTCGGGGACCTCACTACCATCATGGCTGACGTCCCCAGGCCCTGTCCTGCTCCGGAAACACGTGAGGACCCATAAGTCGACCCCCTGATCGAAAGGGTCCAGCTCCTCCACGCCAACCCCCAATACGCCTATGTGGCGTACCCCGACGGACAGGAGGACACGGTCTCCATTCGAGACCTGGCACCCACAGGTGCCCCAGGGACCACGACGACCCACAACCCCACACCCCCAACTCCCGTATACAGCACGCCTGAGCCCCAGTAGCCGCCACCACGCACCCGACAATTGGAAGGGACTACAGACGACTCGAGCGACTACGGCCTGGCGCCTGAACCAACACCGCGGCCACCAGAACCAACACCACAACCGGCACTATGGCAGTCGCAGTGGCAGATCAAGCCCCCAGAGAGGCTGAATTTGTAAATTTGTAATTCTGTAAATATCGTTCCATCCACCTCACCCCTGCTGGACTCTTTTTTAAAAGCAGGTGGTAAATGTGGTAAACCACTGTTAAGCTTATTGCCTGTGTGTGTGTGTGTGTGTGTGTGTGTGTGTGTGTGACATGCCTGGACATGCCCCTGCTGGCCCAGCCTGGCACTCCTTCCCCCCCCCTGGTCCAGGTATAAAGGTGACTGCTCCCCACCCCCCTGCCCCAGTCGCCGGACCAGTTCATCAGCATGGGTGTGCTCCAAGTATTTTGCGAATAAAAGCCTATTTGTTCTTGCATACAAACTAGTCTTTGCTTGATTGATAGTGCATCACTGGGTTCCAATCTCATCACGGCAGATGGTGGAATTTGAATTCAATACAGATATCAGGAATTAAGAACCATTGTTGGAAAAACCCATCTGGTTTAGTAATGTCCTTTAGAGAAGGAAATCTCACCTGGTCTGACCTACATGTGACTCGAGAGCCACAACAATGTGGTTGACTCTCAACTGCCCCTCTGAAATGGCCTAGCAAGCCACTCAGTTCAAGAGCATCTAGAGATGGACAATAAATACTGGCCAGCCAGCGACGCCCATGTCCCATGAGTGAATTTTTTAAAAATCCGTTGAAGTGGGCTTTGCTGTGGCTCTTTAGCACAGTCACAGCATTCACATCTCACTTTTGGGTTTCCCAAACAATCAGAAAGATAGGCAGGATCACATGCCAATTCTATCAAAGAAATAATTTCTAATTAAATGAACCCTGGTAGAGGTATGAATATTTACCTCCCACAGTCCACAGATGTGCGGGCTAGGTTGATTGGCCATTCTAAATTGCCCCTTAGTGTCCCGGGATGCATAGGTTAGAGGGATTGGTGGGTAAATATATGGGGATAGGGCCTGGGTGGGATTGTGGTTGGTGCAGACTCGATGGGCCGAATGGCCTCTTTCTGCACTGTAGGCTTCTATGATTTGAGTCAAATGTTGATTCCTGTGGCTTTCTCACCACAGGAATAGAAAGAAGACTTGCAGCAGCTGATCAACACAATTCAGAGCAACATGTCTTGCAACTCCACTTATTCCTCCCTCTCCAGCCACCTCCTCAGATCCCCACCTGAACAGCAAACAAAGATAGTCACCCTTCCATATGTGCCATCTCTTGCAGTCACTACCCATCCTGCAATTGTTGTTCTTCCTTCTCCCACAATTCATTACTCAGTCACAGTTCTCTGCTTTCTCTCCTTGCAAGAGCAGAGTGCAGAACTCCAGTAGAGGAAGAGAACCAGGGTTGAGAGGCACCTCCAGTGACAGGCACTTCACTGGTCACTGGCAATATGTGCCCACCAACTCCACCAGGAAGAAAGTCTTGGTCCAGAAGACTGCAGATGTCAGCAATGATCTGTCATGAAAGTCTGAGCCTCCTGGGCCATGGTATTTACTCAAGTCAAGAGAGTTGATCCTTTGCCCGTTGACCAGTTGAGTGTCTCTCCTCCTTGGAGTAGGATCTCTCTGTCCTTTCTCTCTGTCCTTTGGAGTGGCATGTGGCTGAGGAGATGCAGCTGGTTCTGCTGCCTTAGATCCTGTTTCTCCTGGTGCTGCTGGTGTTACAAAATTTTTTCTTGTTCCTCATCAGAGGTAGAACCACTCCCTTGCTGCACTGAAGGATGGCAGCAGGAAAGTGCAGCTCAAGATTAGTGAAGTGCAAAAAACGTGAACTGAGTTACTGGAGGTTAGACATCACCTGTCAAACAGTAAGATCACACTCTGAAAAGAATGGCTTTTTTAAAGTTTATTTATTCGTCACAAGTAGGCTTATATTAACACTGCAATGGAGTTACTGTGAAAATCCCCTTTTCGCCACACTCCGGCGCCTGTTAGAATACACTGAGGGAGAATTTAGCATGGCCAATGCACCTAACCAGCACATCTTTCGGACTGTGGGAGGAAACCGGAGCACCCGGAGGAAACCCACGCGGACATGGGGCGAATGTTTGTGCAGAATCTGCACAGTGACCCAAGCTGGGAATCGAACCTGCGTCCCTGGCTCTGTGACCATTGCTAGCTATTGTGCCACCTTGCGACTAACCCAACATCTACACGAGGATTCCCTGCTCAACTGCAAACCCACCTGGGTTAAGCCCAGAAGTTGGCAGGATCACATTGGATTCCCGAACTGGCACTCCTTTTTAGTTTTGACCCCCTCTCCACCCAATTCCAACTGATCTTGGCAGTTCAAGTTCTGCCTTGTTGGAGATGATCATTAGCTGACACACCCCTAGCATGACTGTTGCTTGCCATTTATCCCAAGCTGAAATGTTGTCCAGGTCTTGCTGCAAACAGGCAAGTGACTGCTTCAGTATCTTTGGAGTTGCAAATTGTTCAGAACACTGTGTAATCATCAGCGGTCATCGTCACTTCTGGCATTATGATGTAGGGCAGATCATTAATGAAGATGGTTGCAGTGAGGGCACAGCTCTGAAGAAGCCCTGCCATGATGCCTTGGGGCTGAGATGATTGTCTTCCAGTAACCACAACTAACTTCCTTTGTGCAAGGTACGATTCCAACCAGAAGAGTTTTCTCCTGAATCCTATTTACTTCAATTTTACTCGGGCTTCTTGAGACCATATTTGAGCAAGGAGGAGTTCTTCAACATGACACAGGGCAGCACGCAGAGTGTGGAGTCCATCCTTTCCAGTGTTAAGTGATGGCCAATTCCATGACAGCAGTTATAGGCCCAGCCAAAATGCAGCACCTGGTGGCTGATGTCTCCTGTTCAACTGCAGCACAGGCCGAGGCCACCCAACACCTCAGTGTTGCCATGGAAGCTCAGACTGAGGTAATGAAAGCTCAGCTTGTTTATTTATTTATTTTTTGTTTATTTGTTTGTTTATTTATTAGTGTCACAAGTAGACTTATATTAACACTGCAATGAAGTTACTGTGAAAATCCCCTAGTCACCACACTCCGGCGCCTGTTCGGGTACACTGAGCGAGAATTTAGCATGGCCAAGGCACCTAACCAGCACATCTTTCAGACTGTGGGAGGAAACCGGAGCACCCGGAGGAAACCCACACAGACACGGGGAGAACATGCAGATTATGCACAGACAGTGACTCAGGTCAGAAATCAAACCCGGGTCCCTGGCGCTGTGGGGCAGCAATGCTAACTACTGTGCCACTGTGTTGCAATGTAAACTCTGTTCGCTGCCAACATGATTGTGAACATCCGTGGGGCGTGCTGGTTGTCACAGTGCCCTTGCTGTTGCCTCTCAGCCAGCCGTCCCAGACAGCTGCCAAGCAAGGTGAGATGGTAAATTCAGAGGCAGCTTCTGAAGGCCCAGATGTGCTTGTCTTCATGCAGCCAGTTTGTGCTTCTTTGTGGTCTTTATTTCAAAGACTGATGGAATGGCACAGTGCACCAGGATGAAGGCATTGTTACTGCTTCCAGGATAGAGGATATTCATTACTGTGATGGTCTACATATCAACTACACATGGAATCCTTTGCATTTCCTGTATCTGGGATATAATGTTGCCAGATTCCACATGTAAGGATCCAGTCATCTAGAAGTTGAGAGTGGCAGTGATCTTGATGGCCACTATCAACACCATCCTCATCCTGTTGAAGGAGGTGGCATATTTCCGGGACCACCTCCTTGTTGAATCTGTAGCACATCAGGCCTTGTTCCTGCTTCAGGTGGAAGTAGAAACTATACTTCCTGATAGTGCCTTCTGTGAAGAATGTGCTTCCTCGTACCACTGTGCAGAACTTCCTCTCTCTGCAGCTTCAACTCCATTTCCCTGCACACTCAGAGATGCTGCAATTACAATCACCATAACTGTAGCAGCCTTTCTGTGGACAGGAAACTAAACTCCTACGCCCTCCTGTCAGGATGCAGCATCACTCTCTTCCAAATCCATCAACTCACCAGAATACCTCCAAAGACACACCATGGAACCTGCACAAAGTTTGCCTGGATGGCAGTAAGTCAAAAATTTCTCACCACCCTGTTAAGTGGCTGAGCCTTTAAATAAGTGTTAGGGGAGTCCCACCCACATCTGACCACATGATCAGTTATGAATGGTTAGCATAGGGAGCTTAATGGATCGTGTGCTCCAGATTTGCAGGGCTTCAAATCAGCCTGAGTGGTTGTTTAACATCACAATCTGCCCAGTGTAATAGAAATTTTGCAGCATGTATGGCAGCGGTTCCCAAACCTCTGTCACTGGGCCGCACTTTCGGAATAAAAATTTGCTCGTGCCACACCGAATTTTTTATTGATAAGAAATACATTCAAAAACAAAAAAAAACAAGTCCTAGTAGTGCTTGATTCATAACATAGAACACAACTACTTTATAACATGATCATGGGACACCCAGAAAGTATAAAACAATGCTTGTTTAAACCGTGTTTAAATGTTTCTTTGATTGTCCTTGAATCTTCCCGCCACACTTGCCATCCTCTCTCGCCGCACCAGTGTGGCGCGCCGCACCCTTTGGGAACCACTGATGTATGGCATGCCCATGTAAGTGCCTTTCCTAGCATGGCACATTGCATGGGCCCTGCGGAAAGTTGCCGGAAATGCTGCACCTGCCATTATTGTTGTAAAATTTGTCCTAGTCGAAATGGAAGTTAATTATATATA
Organism: Mustelus asterias; assembly: GCF_964213995.1. NCBI lineage: Eukaryota > Metazoa > Chordata > Chondrichthyes > Carcharhiniformes > Triakidae > Mustelus > Mustelus asterias. Next base: position 105,637,708 of record NC_135804.1, on the reverse strand, counting down.
AACATCTCCGTCAACTGGACTATTTTATATACTTTTATTTCCTGTTTTCCAAAATGGACAATTGCTGGGCTGAAAAGGTGGCTCCGGTCAGTCTCATGCTGGCTTTGGAAGTTTCTGAACATTTTGAAAGCAAACAAAGGTTGACACACCAAGCACCCTGGAACATAACACTCCTTGCTTCATATAAACATTCCAGCTCAGCCAACACAACGGTTTAGCAGACAAGCTGTCTGGCCTAGTTGTGAACAAACTGTGCTATGAGCAACTCCTAGGGGGTAGTTCCCTGTCCCGTCCGCTATGGGAATCGTAGCGCGTGGGGCGAACCATGCAAAGGTCCGCTGACCTCGGGTGGTATTTTCCGATTTTGGGGTGAGTGTGGCCGAAAAGCCCACTCCTAGTCTCCAACCTGATGCTAATGGCCTAAGCGTTACCTGTTTCAAAGCACAAAGGCTTTCAACCAGGGGCCTTGTTTAACAACCTGAAACCAGCTTTTCCAAAAGCAAATGGAATCCTGACGTCTATTAAACACCTCGAGATTCCAGCCCTAGGAAAATACATCCATTATCAAGTGGTGGGAAGTATGTCACATGACCTCCCTCAAGCTGATAGAACTTGTAATATTGCCCTGTGGACCTGAACTCAGGCAGTTATGGTTTGACATCTGAGGAGAAACGGAAGATTCAGGCCACAGCCTGTGCTGCCTACCATTTTACCATCAAGCAGAAAGAACTCAGCAAAACTGTGAACTATTAGAGCACTGTACGTGTGCCTTCAACACTCACTCAACTCTATGTATCTCCTCCCCTGGTGGAAGTCTTGTTCCTGGAACAGTCAATCTCTCCTCCTGAAGAAACATTCCATTAGACATTTGATTCTGGACTTTAGGCTTTTTTTTAAACACGGGACTTAATTTTTATTTTACTGTGATCAGCCTTGTGGTAAGAACCTCCTTCTTACCTCTCTTTATATTGTACAAGTGCATAAGGGGTGGACATTGTGAAACAGTGCTCCCATGTATGTATGTGTGTGTAAAAATAAACCAAACACTTCTATTTTATCTTACCTTGAGTTTGCTGTGCAAATTATTCATAGAGAATTGGAACATTCCAAATTTAAGGGTTGGGGGAAATTCAGCACATTGAAATTGGCCGGTACGATTTTGTGGGCATCACAGAAACGTGGCTGCAAGGGGATCAGGGCTGGGATCTAAATATCCAAGGATATGTCCTATTGGAAGGATGGGCAGTTGGGCAAAGGGGGCGGGGTTGCATTGTTAGTAAGGAATGAAGTCAAATCGATAGCAAGAAGTGATATAGGATCAGAAGGCATAGAATCTCTGTGGGTAGAGTTGAGGAATTGCAAAGGTAAAGAGACCCTAATGGGAGTTATGTACATACCCCTAGCAGTAGTCAGGATGTGGGGCAGAAAATAAATCAGGAGATTAAAAAAGGCAATATTACAACAATCATGGGGGACTTCAATATGCAGGTGGACTGGGAAGATCAGATAGGTAGTGGATCCCAAGAAAAGGAATTTGTGGAATGTCTAAGAGATGGTATTTTTGGAGCAGCTTGTGACAGAGCCTACTGGGGAACAGGCAATTCTGGATTTGGTGATGTGTAATGAGGCAGACTTGATTAGGGAACTTAAGGTGAAGGAACCCTTAGGGAGCAGTGATCACAATATGATAGAATTTACCCTGCAGTTTGAGAGGGAGAAGCTGGAATCAGATGTAACGGTATTACAATTAAATAAAGGTAACTACAAAGACATGAGGGAGGAGCTGGCCAGAGTTGATTGGAAAGAAAGCCTAGCAGGGAAGACAGTGGAACAGCAATGGCAGGAGTTTTTGAGAGTTATTCGGGAAGCACACTAGAAATTCATCCGAAGGAGGAGGAAACATGCTGAAGGGAGGATGAGGCATCCATGGCTAACGAGAGAAGTCAGGGACAGCATAAAAGCAAAAGAAAAAGCATAGAAAGTGGCGACGATTAGTGAGAAGCCAGAGGATTGGGAAGCCTTTAAGATTGAGCAGAGGGCAACTAAAAAAGCAATAAGGGGGGAGAAGGTGAAATATGAGTGTAAGCTAACTAGTAATATAAAGGAAGATAGGAAGGGTTTTTTCAATATATAAAAGGTTAGAGAGAGACAAAAATAGCCATTGGACCACAGGAAAATGAGGCTGGAGAAGTAATAATAAGAAACAAAGAAATGGCAGAGGAACTGAATAGTTACTTTGCATCAGTCTTCATGGTGGAAGACACCAGTGGGATGCCAGAGCTCCAGGAGAGTCAGGGCACAGGTGAGTGTAGTGGCCATTACTGAGGAGAAGGTTCTGGGGAAACAAAGGTCTGAAGGTGGATAAATAACCTGGACCAGATGGACTACACCCCAGGGTTCTAAACGACATAGCTGAGGAAATTGTGGAGGCATTGGTGGTGATCTTTCAGGAATCACTGGAGGCCAGGAGGGTACCAGAGGACGGGAAAGTAGCGAATGTAACACCGCTGTTTAAGAAGGGAGGAAGGCAGCAGACGGGAAATTATAGGCCGATTAGCCTGACTTTGGTCATTGGCAAAATTTTAGAGTCCATTATTAAAGATGAGATAACAGAGTACTTGCATGATAAAGTAGGACTGAGTCAGCATGGCTTCATCAAGGGGAGGTCATGTCTGACAAATCTGTTAGAGTTCTTTGAGGAGATAACAAGGAAGTTAGATAATGGAAACCAGTGGATGTGATTTATTTAGATTTCCAGAAGGCCTTTGACAAGGTGCCGCAGAGGAGACTGTTAAATAAGTTAAGAGCCCATGGTGTTAAGGGTAAGATCCTGGCATGGATATCGGACTGGCTGACTGGCAGAAGGCAGTGAGTGGGGATAAAGGGGTCTTTCTCAGGATGGCAGCCGGTGACTAGCGGTGTGCCTCAGGGGTCAGTGGTGGGACCACAACTTTTCACAATATACATTAACGATTTGGAGGAAGGAACTGAAGGCGCTGTTGCTAAATTTGCAGATGATACAAAGATATGTCGAGGGACAGGTAGTATTGAGGAAGTGGGGAGGGGCGCTGCAGAAGGACTTGGACAGGTAGGAGAGTGGGCAAAGAAGTGGCAGTTGGAATACAATGTGGAAAAGTGTGAGGTTATGCACCTTGGAAGGAGGAATGGAGGCACAGACTATTTTCTAAATGGGAAAATGCTTAGGAAATCAGAAACACAAAGGGACTTGGGAGTCATTGTTCAAGATTCTCTTAATGTTAACGTGCAGGTTCAGTTGGCAGTTAGGAAGGCAAATGTAATGTTAGTATTCATGTTGAGAGGGCTAGAATGCAAGAACAGGGATGTACTTCTGAGGCTGTATAAGGCTCTGGTCAGACCAAATTTGGAGTATTGTGAGCAGTTTTGGGTCCCATATCTAAGGAAGGATGTGCTGGCCTTGGAAGGTTCACAAGAATGATCCCTGGAATGAAGAGCTTGTTATATAAGGAATGGTTGAGGACTCTGGGTCTGTACTTGTTGGAGTTTAAAAGGATGAGGGGGGATCTTATTGAAACTTACAGAATACAGTGAGGCCTGGATAGAGTGGACTTGGAGAGGATGTTTCCACTAGTAGGAAAAACTAGAACCAGAGGGCACAACCTCAGGCTAAAGGGACGATCCTTTAAAACAGAGATGAGGAGGAATTTCTTCAGTCAGAGAATGGTGAATCTGTGGAACTCTTTGCTGCAGAAAGCGGTGGAGGGCAGGTCATTGAGTGTCTTTAAGACAGAGATAGATAGGTTCTTGTTAATAAGGGAGTCAGGGGTTATGGGGAAAAGGCAGGAGAATGGGGATGAGAAAAATATCAGCCATGATTGAATGGCATAGCAAACTCGATGGGCCGAGTTGCCTAATTCTGCTCTTATGTTTTACGGTCTTCTAAAGGAGAAAATCAAAATATAAAGGAAACATCTTTCTGTTTTGTGGACAGGGAGTGAGAGGAGAGATCAGGGCTGTTTAAATTAACTCCCTCTTGTCTATTAACTGGTTGTATGGTATCTCACTAAGAGGTCTGGAGGCTTCTGTGGTCAAACATAAACAGGGGGAGGCGATGGCCTGGTGGTATTACAAAGAATAAAGACCAAAGAAAATTACAGCCCAGGAACAGGTTCTTCGGCCCTCCAAGCCTGCACCGACCATGCTGCCCGACTGAACTAAAACCCTCTACCCTTCTGCGGACTATATCCCCCTATTGCCATTCCATTCATGTATTTGTCCAGATGCCCTTAAAATCACTATTGTATCTGCTTTCACTAACTCCCCCGGCAATGAGTTCCAGGCACCCACTACCCTCTGTGTAAAAGAAAACTTGCCTCGTACATCTCCTTTAAACCTTGTCCCTCACACCTTAAATCTATGCCCCCTAGCAATTGACTCTTCCACCCTGGGAAAAAGCTTCTGACTATCCACTCTGTCCGTGCCCTTCATAATCTTGTAGACTTCTATTAGGTCGCCCCTCAACCTCCATTGTCCCAGTGAGAACAAACCAAGGTTCTCCAACCTCTCCTCATAGCTAATGTACTCCATACCAGGCAACATCCTGGTAAACCTCTTCTGTACCCTCTCCAAAGCCTCCATATCCTTCTGGTAGTGTGGCAGCCAGAATTGAACACTATATTCCAAGTGCGGCCTAACTAAGGTTCTATAAAGCTGCAACATGGCTTGCCAATTTTTAAACTCAATGCCCTGGCCGATGAAGACAAGCATGCCATATGCCTTCTTGACTACCTTCTCCACCTGCATTGGCACTTTCAGTGACCTGTGTACTGGTACACCCAGATCCCTCTGCCTATCAATAATCTTAAAGGTTCTGCCATTTACTGTATATTTCCCATCTGTTTAGGCCTTCCAAAATGCATTACGTCACATTTGTCCGGATTAAACTCCATCTGACATCTCTTTGCCCAATCTCCAACCGATCTGTAACCTTCGACGGTCCTCATCGCTATCCACAATTCCACCAACCTTTGTGTCGTCCACAAACTTACTAATCAAGCCGGTTACATTTTCCTCCAAATCATTTGTATTTATTACAAACACCAGAGGTCCCAGCACTTATCTCCAGTATGATTGCTGGACTATTAATCAAGAAACTCAGCTAATGTTCTGGGGACCCATGTTCGAATCCTGCCACGGCAGATGGTGGAATTTGAATTCAATAAAAACAAATATCTGGAGTTAAGAATCTACTGATGACCGTGAAATCATTGTTGATTTTTGGAAAAAAAAATCTAACGTTCTTTAGGGAAGGAAATCTGCTATCCTCACCTGGTCTGGCCTATATGTGACACCAGAGCCACAGTAATGTGGTTGATTCTCAACTGCCCTCAGGCAACCAGGATGGGCAATAAATGCTCCCCAGCCAGCGAAGCACATGACCCAGGAATGAATAAAAAAAATACAAATATATACAGCTCTCCAAGGTATACCCCTATCTAGGTATTATCTTAATGATAATTTCTCTCAGACTCCTCTACACAGTCTACCATTATTTGACTCTTTACATCACACTGTTGGTGGTACTGTTCGCCAGCCTTTACTATGCCAAACGTCTTTATACTACATATGCACTGATAGGCCTTGTGGGAACCTACTGTTGGCGACAGAGATTGTTTTGAAGTCTTCTGTCATTTTGAGGAGGTTAAGGGCAAGGGAGCAGAAGATTGGTTTTGGATGATGTACAAAACCTCAAATTGTCACCATACTGGAGTTGTTCTAGGATCACGTCTGTGACCGAAAGTCGGATTCCTCTAGGACCATAGAGTGGTGCATCTGTCCATAACCAGATGTGTTTCAGCCAGGGTTTCCTATCCAAGAGCCATAACACTGGCTTCTGGATCTAATTTGAAACTGGTGAAGTGACTGTTTACAGATGTCAGCCTTTAAAAAGGGGAATCCAGGATCCTTGACCTCACCCAAGAAGTATGGTTGAGTTTCTTCCTGGTGAGGTACCTCAATCTCCTGCATATTTTAGGATCTTCTGCATGTCTTGAGGTCCTAGACTTACATGGTATTCCAAAGTGTCCCAGCTGGTTGAAACACCGCATAGAGATTGCTGGACATTGTTCTTACCTGGGAGGACTTATGGCTCCACAGCGCTGACATGGTGTCCCACCATCTTGTGGACTGTTTGGGAATTGTCTTCCTTGGCCTGGAGTCCCTGTGCCCCTTTGTTGCTTCATGGGTTGGACAATTGAGGTTGCTTTATACTATGACCTAACCTCAGTATGTAAAATTGACCAATGCTGTTGACAGAAATATGACAGCCAATTTGCATGCAGGAAAGTACCACAAACAGTAATGAAATAAATGATCAGATCATCTGATAGAGGTATTAATTGAGAGATAAATGATGGCCAGGACACTGGGGAGAATACCCCTGCTCTTCTTTGAATAGTGCCATGGGATGTTTAACATCCTCTCAAGAGAGCAGATGAGGCCTCAGTTTAATAATTTATCCATAAGGCACCACCTTTGAGAATGCAGCACTCACACTGTACCCTCAAAGCAGGGTAAAAATTGAAAAGCATCATTGTGAAGATGGTAGACAGTTACAAACAAAAATACAAAATAGGACCATAAGTTGAGTTCCACATTCTCCATCTACCTCTGATAACCTGTGATTGCCTTGCCAACAGGAATCTATATACCTCTGCCTTAAAAATATTCAGTGACCCTACTTCCACCACCTTTTGAGGCAGAGTTTCAAAGTGTACAACCTCCTGAGAGAAAATAATTCTCCTCATTTCTGTCCTATTAGGGCAGACTCTAATTTCAAAACCGTAGCCTCTAATTCTGGTCTTACCCATAAGGGGAAACATCATTTCAACTTCCACCTTTTCAATACCATTTAGAACTTTATATACATCAATCTAGTCGCCCTGCACTCTTCTAAACTCCAGTGGAAACAAGCCCAGCCTTTTCAATCTGCTCATTCCAGGTATCAAGTCTTGTAAACGTCTCTGAACTGCCTCCAATGCATTTACATACTTCCTTAAATATGGAGACCAAAACTGCACACAGTATGCGAGATGTGAGGTGTGATTTTATGGCTTTGCTCGGCCTGAGACTGGAAAATCCCGCCCCAGATCAATGGACATGTCCATTGTCTGCCCCTCGCTCGCTCCGATTCTGCGGTGGGCAGGGCGGTAGAATTCCAGCAGTGGTCTCACCAATGCCCGGTATAATTGAAACACAACATTCTTACTTTTATGTTCAATTCCTCTCGTAATAAAATATAGCATTCCATTAGCCTTCTTAATTACATGCTGTACCTGTGTTAGCGCGAGTGGGCGAACACGACCACTTCGGACTCAGAGTCAGGTTCAACAGCGGTCCAGCTTTATTAACGTCGGCGGAGGTGCAATCAGGACATACAAACAGCACTGTCCCGAAAGCACTCTGAAAGCCTGCCGCACTGGGCTACAGTTATACTCGAACTCTGACACGTTGTATGATTCAAATGTTAATGTTTTGTTTACAGTATTTGACTCTGACCATTCTGTTTGATGTTTTAAGTACAGTATCAATGTTTAGGTATGGTAATCGTTTCTGTCCGATGGGTTTATCAATGGGTGTTTGGCTGGTCTCAGGAAGTCTTTTGAGGCTAAGAAGGCTTCCTGATATCACTTGATGAGGTCAGTGGTGCTGATTTGATGAGATGAGTTCCCTTTGGTGCCACCCTGTCTGGCCCCCTTTTGTGTGTTAGACCTAGTTTGCATTTTAAAAGACCTGCTTGTCTGTTCACACTTTGTGCCTGGGTGCTGCTTTGTCCTGTTTCATTTATTTGATTTTATTCTAAGAAATATTTAATCTAAGGAATCACAGAAATTTGTGTCCGCTTACAGTTCCCCTCTGTCGGTCGGGAGCAGACTTGTCTTGCCTCCCTCAGACTGATTTTCCCCTTTAACATATTTTGTGTCCGGTGCTCCCTGCATTTGCACGCTGCAGTCATGCAGTTTAGGGGAGCCCCGAGGTTTGTCAGATTAGGTGTACGCGGGAGAAATCCTCCCGATTTGTCAGTCGCCCCACCTCGCCAATCGTTCTGATTAGTTTTCTTCGTGCTTTGGTTTTCTTGTGTTGGCGGTATGTATAACACGTCACTATTCCCCAAGACATTGCGAGTATAATTTGGATAGTGACTAGTACATGTGAGATTATCCGGATCCAGGAGCGAATGTCCACGTTTAGGCCCCAGTCCCATACCCTTTGTGCCCATGTTTGGCTCTGTAGGGCTGACTCTGTGTTGTGCTCTAGGGTTTTGATGTGTGACTGTAATTGGTGGTACAGCCGAACAGAGTGTCCCACTTTGAGGCAGAGCTCCCTCAGCATTTCGGCTAGGTGTGGGATGGGAGCCTGTTCTGGCTCTCGGTAGTATTTGAGGTCATCTCTCAGTGGGTCCGTGGCATTAAGTGTCAGAGTCTGCCTACTTCGAATGTTGGTGATGCGGGCCTGGCCAATGGTGACTGGTCTGCGAGGGGTGAAGCAAAGGTTTGGGCTGGGGATCGGTCATGTCAGCCCGTTATATATAAAGGATGTCTTTGTTGTGGCTACGCAGTACCTGCCTCGTCCTCCATATCCTGCCCGGGCAAAGTGTGGATCTGTCGGTATGATTTCTAGAGTACAGCCCTGTGTTTGATTAAACCCACATTCAGCTGCCTCTCCTTGTCCCAGTGGGTGAGGGCAAATGGTTATCTCTCCCCTTTGTTTGCATCCCGAGAGGGAGGCGCTTGACATCACGCCATGCCTTGAGATGGCCGTGACTTCGGTTAGGTGGTAGCGGAGGGAGGTATTGCCCCTGACAACGCCAATGTTCTCGATCTGGAAGATGGGGAATGGTCCTGAGTCTGGTGTACCTATCGGAATCAATAGGACCATCCCTACTCCTGTGCCCTCGCTAGCCTCGCAGTCGGGGATTACTGGATACACCCGCGTCATTCCTTTTAGGGTCCAGTTATCCAGCACCCCCTTCTGACCTGCGAGTTGTGCTAGCTGGGCGCTGTCAATCCAGTCGGGCACCTCCCCCCTGTGTACCTGGTCCAAATTATGTTGTAATTGGGCTATCATCCACAGACCATACACATGGCACAGCTGTCCCTGTTGTACCCGGGCCGTGTTCTCTCTCTCTCTATCTATGAGGCGGTTAATGGTACGGGCCTGCGCTTCCGATATTGTGATCCCATCTAGTTGGATATGGGCGCCCTCTCCCCTAAAAGAGCCTGCTCGGCCTGTTGGTCTAGTGACCGCTGCAGGATATCTTTCATCACCCCCTTTAATTGTTCAATCTTATCATTGAGGCCCTGTATGTCAATAGAGTTGACCACTGTGGATCCTGTGTTTATTCCTGTGAAGATGTCGTTGACTATGTCCCTTTTGTTTCTGTGTGTGTGTGTTGTCTCTATAGTGTGTTGCTCCCATTGCATCTATGGCCCGCTTTATGGTCTCCCTTCCCAACATTCGGTACAAGTTTTGTGTCTGCTCCGAGCAATACTCTGGCACCTGAATTCCTGAAATATCAATCAGGACAGGTACGACCTCATGTTTCACATTATCATATACAATCTCCCCCTCGTTCCACAACACCAGTCCTCCCTCCGGTCCCTTGCTTTGCAAGGGACAGGGTAAGATTTCGGGTGTTGTAGTCGTGGGGGCCCGCGTTGGAAGCGGCGCGAAGCATACATACAGTGAGACTGCGGGAGCCTCAACAAGTCCGTAATAGCCGCAAATGTCCATGTCCGGTTTTAAAATGTCCTGTGGTAGTGTAACCAGTGGGTTGTCGGGGAGGGCGCAAATGGTCCCGAAAGTGCAGTCGTTTCTGTTCCGAAGGTCCCGTCGTTGAATGCGTGTTCGGAGTCCTTCTAAGGTGCAAGTGAAGCAGATCTCGTTGATGCCCGGGTAAACTTGTAGCCATGCATTAAAATAAGCTCTACTGTCCATAGGGCTTGGTTTGGCTGGCACACACAGTGCCTCGGATGTGTTGAAGGTTACCCCGTGGAATCGCGGGTAGATGGGGTGTTCTTTGGGTGCAATACCCGTCAGGAAGGTCGCCGTGAGGATCATCCTCCAAGTGGTCCACATGGTCCTGGAGAGGGGGTTGGGGGAGGGTATATAAAACCTGGTGGCCACCAGACGTTAGATTGATATCAAATGACTAACTTAACCTATTTATCTATTCATTTTTATATTCCTATATACATATATACATCCGTGCCACGGTTGGCGCACAACTCCTTTGTGCCAAAAATAAAAGTTGTTATTCCGACCTCCGCTGTCTGGACAAAGATGGTTAGGGGCCAATACGTGGAGTGGTCGGAGCATCCCTGTCTTTACAGTCAGTCTGTCCTGTCTCTTTCCCGTGGTGGTAGGATTTTAATTGTGACCAATGTTTCCAGAGGCCCTTTCCCTTAACATCGACACAGGCACATGTGTCGCTGGTAAGGATAATCTCGTGGGGTCCTATCCATTTTGGTGCAAACCCGGGTCGGTCTGGGGCAACCCGAATTAAAACTTTATCCCCTACTTGTGGGAGGGTGGTGGTGTGACTGACATTTTGATCTCTAGCCTGGTCTCTAATGGCTTGCTGGTCTCTGGCTGCGTGGTGCAAACCTCGGAGCTATAAGTCTAGTTGCTGTACATATCTCTTGATTTTGTCCCGAAGGGGTGCCATTTCTTCCCCCCCCCACGGCAATGTTTTCTGGGAGTCACATTGCCCTCCCGGTCATTAGCTCAAACGGGGTGAGCCCTACGGTACGACCTGGGGTGGCCCGTAGGCGCTGATGCGCATCAATTGGACACGAGGCACAAAGCTTCGGTAAAAGAAGGCTTTTATTAACTAACAATGGAACTAACAGAACTTTAACACACTATCCCAGACTGAAGAGGTCCCGCCCGAGCAGGGGGTCTTATACCTCTCCCAGGAGGCGGAGCCCGACTGGGATGTGCCACAACAGTAACAACCACAGGTGTATCAATCCCACCCTAGCCCAACAACAACATTAGAACAACCCAACAACAACATTAGAACAATCCCACAGTGGGAACCAACGATGGTTCACCACATTCACCCCTCCTTTGAGAACAAAGGCCGGCGGGGTACGAAAACAGACTAAAATGTCAACAGATTATAAGTTCAGATGGTCTGGAGGACCGCACCGTCGTTGTGACCTCCTCAATACCGGCGGTAACACCGGAGTAGGTGCTTGCGGTGGCGTTCTCCCCAAAACAGTGTCCGGCTGTTCTCCCACGGACTCACAGGCCGTCGACCCTGATGAAACGGTAGTGCAGGGGACCCCGATACATTCTGCGATGGCGCCGATCTTCGGGGCTCAGGCAAGCTGTGCATTGGAGTAAAACTGTTAAGCATTGGTCCCGATGCTGTCCGTGCCACGTCCGGGGGAGAAATAAGGGATAAGGGATTCGTCACTGGGGATATGGGAGCGACAGGAGTTGCTACGTCCCCTGCGGGCGCCAGGTCTCGGATCGAGACAGTGTCCTCTCGCCCGTCAGGATATGCCACATAGGCATACTGAGGGTTGGCGTGGAGGAGGTGGACCTGTTCGACCAACGGGTCGGACTTGCGGGCCCGTACATGTCGCCGCAGGAGGACGGGTCCTGGGTACGTCAACAAGGCTGGTAAAGATATCCCCGAGGACGACTTCCGAGGGAATGAGAACATCCTCTCGTGGGGAGTAGCATTGGTTGCCGTACACAGGAGGGAGCGAATGGAGTGAAGCACATCAGGGAGGACCTCCTGCCAACGGGAGACTGGAAGGCCTTTGGACTTCAGCGCCAATAGGACAGCCTTCCAGACTGTAGCATTCTCTCTTTCCACCTGTCCATTACCGCTAGGGTTGTAACTCGTGGTCCTACTAGAGGCAATCCCGTATGAGAGCAGGAATTGCCTCAAGTCATTACTCATGAACGACGAGCTCCTGTCGCTATGGATATAGCTGGGGTACCCGAACAGGGTAAAAAGATCACGGAATGCCTTGATCACCGTGGCAGCCGACGTGTCCGCGCAGGGGACAACAAACGGGAACCGGGAGTACTCATCTATTATGTTCAGAAAGTACACGTTCCGATCTGTTGAGGGAAGGGGGCCCTTAAAATCCACACTCAGCCTCTCGAAGGGGCGAGTGGCCTTGACCAAATGTGCCCGGTCAGGTCGGTAAAAGTGCGGTTTGCATTCCGCGCAAATCCGACAGCTCCTTGTCACCGACCTGACGTCCTCCACCGAGTAAGGCAGGTTGCGGGCTTTGACAAAGTGGTAGAGCCGAGTGACCCCAGGATGGCACAGGTCATTATGGAGGGCGTTCAAGCGATCCTCCTGCGTAGTAGCGCATGTTCCGCGCGAGAGGGCATCCAAGGGCTCATTGAGTTTCCCTGGACGATACATGATATCGTAGTTATAGGTGGAGAGTTCAATTCTCCACCGCAAGATCTTATCATTCTTGATCTTGCCCCTCTGCGTGTTGTTGAACATGAACGCCACGGACCGCTGGTCCGTGATCAGGGTGAACCGCTTTCCCGCCAGGTAATGGCGCCAGTGTCTGACGGCCTCCACAATGGCCTGGGCCTCCTTTTCCACCGCTGAATGCCGAATTTCGGGGCCTTGGAGGGTGCGGGAAAAGAACGCGACGGGCCTGCCCGCCTGGTTTAGTTTGGCGGCCAGGGCGAAATCAGATGCATCGCTTTCCACCTGAAAAGGGATGGATTCGTCTACCGCGTGCATCGTGGCTTTCGCGATGTCGTGTTTCAATTCCTTGAAGGCCAATTGGGCCTCTGGCGTGAGTGGAAAAATCGTGGACTTAATAAGCGGACGGGCTTTGTCCGCGTAGTTGGGGACCCACTGCGCATAATAGGAGAAGAAGCCTAGGCACCTTCTCAGTGCTTTTGCGCTAGCGGGCAAGGGAAGTTCAGCAAGGGGGCGCATACGGTCTGGATCAGGGCCAATGACCCCGTTTTCCACCACGTATCCCAGGATGGCTAACCGGCGCGTACGGAATACACACTTCTCCCTGTTGTAGGTCAAATTCAGGCGAGATGCAGTGCGTAAAAAGTTCTGGAGATTTGTGTCATGGTCCTGCTGATCACGGCCGCAGATGGTGACATTATCCAGGTACGGGAAGGTAGCCCGCAGCCTGTTCTGGTCCACCATTCGGTCCATAGCACGCAGGAAGACCGAGACCCCATTGGTGACACCAAATGGAACCCTAAGAAACTGATACAGACGACCATCCGCCTCAAAGGCCGTGTAGTGTCGGTCCTCTGGGCGAATGGGGAGTTGGTGGTAGGCGGACTTAAGGTCTATGGTGGAGAACACCCGGTACTGCGCAATCTGATTGACCATATCAGATATGCGCGGGAGGGGATACGCATCCAGCTGCATATATCGATTAATGGTCTGACTGTAATCAATGACCATCCGGGGTTTGTTCCCGCTCTTGACCACCGCAACCTGTGCTCTCCACGGACTAACACTGGGCTGTATGATCCCTTCTTTGAGGAGTCGCTGAACCTCAGATCTGATGAAGATCCGATCTTCAGTGCTGTAACGCCTACTTTTAGTAGCGATGGGCTTGCAGCCTGGTACCAGATTCTTGAATAAAGAGGGTGTGGTGATCTTTAATGTAGAAAGATTGCATGCGGGGCACTTTGGACAATTTGGAGACTGCAGCTGTTCCCCTACTGTCAGCGAAGGGAGTGGCCCACCGTACTGTAGGATCACACTCTTCATGTGGACCATAAACTTTAGTCCGAGGAGAATTGGTGCGCAAAGATGCGGCAACACAAGGAGCCTGAATCGCTCGTAAATTGTGCCTTGCACTTTCAAGGTTACCACACAACGTCCTAGCACAGGGACAGACCGGGACCTTGATGCCATAGAGATTGTCTGTTTGGCAGGTTGAATCTGGAGTCCACACTTCTTTACAGTGTCAGGGTGAATAAAGCTCTCAGTGCTCCCGCTGTCAAACAGACAATAAATTGCACGACCATTTACCTGTATATCCATCATCGAACAGTCAAGCCTGTGGTGCTTAGCCTGGTTCAGGGTGATCGACGCCACCGTTGGTCCGTGAACGTCACTGCAGGCAGCTGAGGTCGATGCTGAGGACCCCTGCTGGTCGCTCATGGTCATCGTCGACCAAAATGGCCGCCCCCATGAATCGCACATGGGTGAGGGCGCCAAACGTAGCGACTCCTGGTGGTCATCCTCCTCCGACTCCGTCGACCGCAATGGCGTCGACCTGGACTCGCACGTGGACGAACCCCGTGAGTACTTCGACGACGATGGTGATGATCCCCGTTCTGAAGGGTCACAGGCCGCACTGCCGTTCTTGGGCTTCGATCTGCACACCTTCGCATAATGCCCCTTTTTACCGCATAGGTTACAGACTACCGCTTTAGCGGGACACTTTTGTCGTGGATGCTTGGCTCCTCCGCAGAAGTAGCACTGCGGGCCGCATGGGGCTGCAGCCGTCATCTTGGTCCACATGGGAGCACGCCATAACACTGCACTTCGAGCCCGAGGGGCGAGGAGGGATTTGCGACGGCTCCTGCCACGTTGTCTCCACGTGGTCCTCCGGATACAGGACCAAGCTCTTCGAAGCCGTCTCAAGCATTTCAGCTAATTCCATAGCTTGGGTCAGGTTGAGATTTCCCTTTTCTAGCAGCTTGAGACGGATGTATGAAGACCCGACCCCGGCCACAAACGCATCTCGGGCGAGGTCGTACATGTACTGCTCAGCCGACACAGCTTTGCAGTCACAGCCCCTGGCTAGCTGCAAGAGCTCATTGGCGTAATCCTCCATGGTTTCGCCCGACTACCGACGTCATGTAGCGAGGAGGTAACGAGCGTGGATCTCGTTGGGAGGGTTCGTATAGCGCTTTTTTAAAAGCTCGAGGGCCCTCGGGTAAGTGGTGGCTGCACGGATCGCGAGGTAGACTGTGTCGCTTACCCTCGCATGGAGGACCCGGAGTCTGTCATCATCTGTGGTGACCTCTGCGGAGGCTGCTAGGTAATCTTCAAAACACTTCAGCCAGTGGTCGAAGGTGTTAGAAGCGCCCACCGCACATGGATCTAGCGTCAGACGTTCTGGCTTTAGGATTTGCTCCATACTCTCCTTTCTTTTTTTCCTTCCGTCGAGAGCTTAATGTTAGTTAATAAAATTGATGCGCATCAATTGGACACGAGGCACAAAGCTTCGGTAAAAGAAGGCTTTTATTAACTAACAATGGAACTATCAGAACTTTTACACACTATCCCAGACTGAAGAGGTCCCGCCCGAGCAGGGGGTCTTATACCTCTCCCAGGAGGCGGAGCCCGACTGGGATGTGCCACAACAGTAACAACCACAGGTGTATCAATCCCACCCTAGCCCAACAACAACATTAGAACAACCCAACAACAACATTAGAACAATCCCACAGTGGGAACCAACGATGGTTCACCACAGGCGCATCAAAATACAAGGAAGGACATCTACCCACCCCTGACCTGTCTCTGCGATGGATTTGGCTATCGCATTTTTGAGAGTGCGGTTCATCCGCTCTATCATTCCAGCACTTTGAGGGTGGTATGGGATGTGGAATCGCTGTCAGATTCCTAGGGCTTTGCAAGCGTGCTTCATCACCTTGCCTGTAAAGTGTGTCCCCTGGTCGGAGTCCAGTGGCAGCGGGACTCCCCACCTTGGTATTATTTCATATGCCAGGATGCGGGCTACAGTGGTTGTCCCGCAATCCCGAGTTGGAAAGGCTTCTACCCATTGGGTGAACTGGTCTATGAGGACTAGGCAGTACTTCTTCCCGCGGCTGGTGGATAGGGAGCCGATGAAATCAATTTGGAGGTTTCCCCAAGGTCCCTTTGGTCTGGGTTGGTGCTAATTTAACTTTCAGGGGCCGACCGGGGTTATGCTGAGCGCATATAATACATCTTTGGCAGTGCTTGGCTACATCTTGCCCCATCCCTGGCCACCACCAATCAGCTGATATGCGGGCCAGGTTCCCATCCCGGCCGGAGTGGTTCGGTTCGTAGTGGAGTCGGAGTAGTTCAGCCTGTATGAATGAAGGGGCAACTACCTGGTGCCCTCTGCGCCATACCCCATTCTTATCTAGGGACGCCCCTGCCTGCTCCCACCATGCCACCTCGTCTGGGTCAGCGCTGCCCTGGAGTTTACAAATGTCCACCTCTTCCATGGGTGGAGTGGTGATGGCGGCTACCTGCAGGAGGGCTTCCCCAGCTGCAGCTTTGGCAGCCGCATCTGCTAGTTGGTTTCCCTTTTACTCCGCAGTCCTCGCCTTCTAGTGGGCTTTTATTTTAATTACGGCTGCTTCTGAGGGTAACCTGGATGCCGTTGCCAAGTCTCGGATTATGTTTTCGTGTTTTACGTGCCCCCCCCTGAGGTGATGAATCCGCGCCTTTTCCATGCCATCGAAATGACTGGAGGAACGCGGGGTTCTGCCTATCTGCATCGGGCATTCCCCCATGGGCCATAAAGGCATCAAATTTCCGTCGCCCATATTCCTGGGCCCCTTCCTCCTTCCCCTGCGCTACCCCTACTATTGCGCCCCAGCTCACGGGGACCTGCCCCATGGTCTGGACGATATCACTTTTAAAGTCTGCCAGAGCCTGATCCTGCTCTCGGCGACTCTCATCCAGGTTTGCACACCAGGACCCATTCTGGTGCTCTGCCTGAAGCCGGGTCCAATAATTCTCGGGCATCTTGGCTCTTACCAGCCCTGCTATGTCCCGGTTATGTAGGTTATGACACAGTTGCATTTCCTTAATCTTCTGCCAGAAGATCGCATTACTGTGTCTGGGCTGGAGGGTCGGGGGTTTCTCTAATAATTTAATTGTGTCTCCCGGTGTGAGTGACACATAGATCATTTTAATCTGGGTCTGCCACCCTCGCCCATCTCTCCCTTGTCCCCCAGGAACGCATTTGATCTTTAAGGGAGCTGCCATAGCGTCCTGGGGCGGTGGGGGGTCGGTGGTCAACGGGAGGTTCCCCCCTGTCGGGCACAGTGAGCCCGTTTCATCCATTAAGCATTCCCAATCGGGACACTCCTCACTTGGAAATTCATGTGAGAAGTGGGACAGTGCTGGCAGCACGGGGTTAGCAGCCATCACAGCGGCGCGCTTTCGCTGTGCGGACTGGTCTTGCTTGTCCTGAACATATTTATGAACTCGCCCTGCTAGAGTGGTGTGGGCTTTTAATATCAGGGTCCAAGCCTTATCAGCTTTATTCCTCTTTTCTTTCGCCCACTGTTCCCGTTGGTTTTCAAGTGGGTCTTGGGGTTTCCACCCTGCTTTGATCATGCTTTTAATTAGTGTCTTATTTTTGTCTGCTAGATAGCCGGTGAGGGACCCTTCTGGTCCCCATTCGAAGGTGGTATCATTGCTATCCATGTCGGGTCTCTTAACTAGGACCAGTGGTATACTAATCCTGGCTCTGGTGCTTCTCACGGATACTTGTGTGGGTATCTCTGAGGTTACTGGTTTGGTGTTCCCACTGTCAGTGTGTTTAAACTTTCAGCAGCAACACGCAGAGCCCGTCCTGCGTGTAGCGGGGAGATTACCGCGCACAGAGGCAGATGAGCTCTGACCACGACTACAGGGGCCGGGGCCACCCTTTCCTTGCCAACTCCTATCGCTAAGTCAATCCTCAGAGCCTCGCCGTTTCCCTATCTCCTCGGGATCACCCTGACCTGGGTGCGGACAGGCGTGGAATTGACCGCAGATAGGAGTTCCCCCGGCTTATAGCCGTTCCTTTGCGCTACCAGAGGTCTCCTGCTTGTAGTGGTCGAGGCACTCACAGAGGCTCCAGACTTAGTAGCGTCCGGACATGTAGCAGACTCCTAGCGGATTCTGCCCCCAGTGGCCCGAACCTTTCGCGCCTGCAGAGGTCCTACCCGACTTGCAGCGCCCGGACTTGTACCGAACTCCGAGAGCCCGATCACAGTGGCCCAAACCTAGACGTCCCCCCGGCTTCTACTATTCTCAAACTCTGTCCTGTCAGGTACCTATAGGTCAGTTAGTTTATGGTCGGGTTCATCGACAGGGGTACACGGAATGTAATGGCAACACAATCAATCACAGTTCGCGACCCCACTCACCCGCCCAAAAAGAAACGTAAACCCTACTTTACCGCTGTACAGCTATCGAACGGACTCTGTTCACAGGTTCAGATCGCAGCAGCTGTGAAACACTGCTCTGACACTGGGAATGCCTGCGGATTTAAATGAGTAAAGATACTCACCCAGTGCCCAGAGACGATGTTCCAGCGACGGTCACGATCCCGGACGAGCCCCCAATTGTTAGCGCGAGTGGGCGAAACGACCACTTCGGACTCAGAGTCAGGTTCAACAGCGGTACAGCTTTATTAACGTCGACGGAGGTGCAATCAGGACATACAAACAGCACTGTCCCGAAAGCACTCTGAAGGCCCACCGCAATGGGCTACAGTTATACTTGAACTCTGACACGTTGTATGATTCAAATGTTAATGTTTTGTTTACAGTATTTGACTCTGACCATTCTGTTTGATGTTTTAAGTACAGTATCAATGTTTAGGTATGGTAATCGTTTCTGTCCGATGGGTTTATCAATGGGTGTTTGGCTGATCTCAGGAAGTCTTTTGAGGCTAAGAAGGCTTCCTGATATCACTTGATGAGTAAGAAGTTTAACAACACCAGGTTACTTGATGAGGTCAGTGGTGCTGATTTCCTTTGGTGCCACCCTGCCTGGCCCCCTTTTGTGTGTTAGACCTTGTTTGCATTTTAAAAGACCTGCTTGTCTGTTCACACTTTGTGCCTGGGTGCTGCTTTGTCCTGTTTCATTTATTTGATTTTATTCTAAGAAATATTTAATCTAAGGAATCACAGAAATTTGTGTCCGCTTACACCTGCATACTAACGTTTCTGTGACTCATGCACGAGAACACCTAATCCCTTTGCCCCTCAGCATTCTGCAGTCATTCTCCATTTAAGTAATTCTCTGTTTTTCATTCTTCCTGTCAAAGTGAACAATTTCACACTTCCCCACACTATCTTCCATCTGTCAGATCTTTGCCCACTCACTCAACTTATCTGCATGCATCTGCAAACTTTGCATGTCTTCTTCACAACAAACTTTCCTACCTATCTTCGTATTGTCTGCAAATTTTGCTACCATTCCTTCATTCTCCTCATCTAAGTCATTGATTAAATTGTAAAACGTTGAGGCCCCAGCACAGACTCCTGTAGGAGGATACAGTTTATTCGTCACATACTGCCAATTAAAGACCATTTTATGCATACTCTGTTCTCTTCAATGATCAATCCAGGCTAATATGTTACTTCCTACATCATGAGCTTGTATTTTTTGTAATGAGCTTTGATGTGACACCTTCACAAACACTTTCTGGAAATTCTAGTATGGTTGCCGGAATTCTACCACCTCACCTGTCATGGAATTGGAGCGGGTGAGGGGGTTGATGCGCATCAATTGGACACGAGGCACAAAGCTTCAGTAAAAGAAGGCTTTTATTAACTAACAATGGAACTATCAGAATTTTAACACACTATCCCAGACTGAAGGGGTCCCGCCCGAGCAGGGGGTCTTATACCTCTCCCAGGAGGCGGAGCCCGACTGGGATGTGCCACAACAGTAACAACCACAGGTGTATCAATCCCACCCTAGCCCAACAACAACATTAGAACAATCCCACAGTGGGAACCAACGATGGTTCACCACATTCACCCCTCCTTTGAGAACAAAGGCCGGCGGGGTACGAAAACAGACTAAAATGTCAACAGATTATAAGTTCAGACGGTCTGGAGGACCGCACCGTCGTTGTGACCTCCTCAATACCGGCGGTGACACCGGAGTAGGTGCTTGCGGTGGCGTTCTCCCCAAAACAGTGTCCAGCTGTTCTCCCACGGACTCACAGGCCGGTTGACCCTGATGAAGCGGTAGTGCAGGGGATCCCGATACATTCTGCGATGGCGCCGATCTTCGGGGCTCAGGCAAGTTGTGCATTGGAGTAAAACTGTTAAGCATCGGTCCCGATGCTGTCCGCGCCACGTCCGGGGGAGAAATAAGGGATAAGGGATTCGTTACTGGGGATATGGGAGCGACAGGAGTTGCTACGTCCCCTGCGGGCGCCAGGTCTCGGATCAAGACTGTGTCCTCTCGCCCGTCAGGATATGCCACATAGGCATACTGAGGGTTGGCGTGGAGGTGGTGGACATGTTCGACCAAGGGGTCGGACTTGCGGGCCCTTACATGTCGCCGCAGGAGGACGGGTCCTGGGTACGTCAACCAGGCTGGTAAAGATATCCCCGAGGACGACTTCCGAGGGAATGAGAACATCCTCTTGTGGGGAGTAGCATTGGTTGCCGTACACAGGAGGGAGCGAATGGAGTGAAGCGCATCAGAGAGGACCTCCTGCCAACGGGAGACTGGAAGGCCTTTGGACTTCAGCGCCAATAGGACAGCCTTCCAGACTGTAGCATTCTTTCGTTCCACCTGTCCATTACCCCTAGGGCTGTAACTCGTGGTCCTACTAGAGGCAATCCCGTATGAGAGCAGGAATTGCCTCAAGTCATTACTCATGAACGACGAGCCCCTGTCGCTATGGATATAGCTGGGGTACCCGAACAGGGTAAAAAGATCACGGAATGCCTTGATCACCGTGGCAGCCGACGTGTCCGCGCAGGGGACAACAAGCGGGAACCGGGAGTACTCATCTATTATGTTCAGAAAGTACACGTTCCGATCTGTTGAGGGAAGGGGGCCCTTAAAATCCACACTCAGCCTCTCGAAGGGGCGAGTGGCCTTGACCAAATGTGCCCGGTCAGGTCGGTAAAAGTGCGGTTTGCATTCCACGCAAATCCGACAGCTCCTTGTCACCGACCTGACGTCCTCCACCGAGTAAGGCAGGTTGCGGGCTTTGACAAAGTGGTAGAGCCGAGTGACCCCAGGATGGCACAGGTCATTATGGAGGGCGTTCAAGCGATCCTCCTGCGTAGTAGCGCATGTTCCGCGTGAGAGGGCATCCGAGGGCTCATTGAGTTTCCCTGGACGATACATGATATCGTAGTTATAGGTGGAGAGTTCAATTCTCCACCGCAAGATCTTATCATTCTTGATCTTGCCCCTCTGCGTGTTGTTGAACATGAACGCCACGGACCGCTGGTCCGTGATCAGGGTGAACCGCTTTCCCGTCAGGTAATGGCGCCAGTGTCTGACGGCCTCCACAATGGCCTGGGCCTCCTTTTCCACCGCTGAATGCCGAATTTCGGGGCCTTGGAGGGTGCGGGAAAAAAACGCAACGGGCCTGCCCGCCTGGTTTAGTGTGGCGGCCAGGGCGAAATCAGATGCATCGCTTTCCACCTGAAAAGGGATGGATTCGTCTACCGCGTGCATTGTGGCTTTCGCGATGTCGTGTTTCAATTCCCTGAAGGCCAATTGGGCCTCTGGCGTGAGTGGAAAAGTCGTGGACTTAATAAGCGGACGGGCTTTGTCCGCGTATTTGGGGACCCACTGCGCATAATAGGAGAAGAAGCCTAGGCATCCTCTCAGTGCTTTTGCGCTAGCAGGCAAGGGAAGTTCAGCAAGGGGGCGCATACGGTCTGGATCAGGGCCAATGACCCCATTTTCCACCATGTATCCCGGATGGCTAACCGGCGCGTACGGAATACACACTTCTCCCTGTTGTAGGTCAAATTCAGGCGAGATGCAGTGCGTAAAAAGTTCTGGAGATTTGTGTCATGGCCTGCTGATCACGGCCGCAGATGGTGACATTATCCAGGTACGGGAAGGTAGCCCGCAACCTGTTCTGGTCCACCATTCGGTCCATAGCACGCTGGAAGACCGAGACCCCATTGGTGACACCAAATGGAAGCCTAAGGAACTGATACAGACGACCATCCGCCTCAAAGGCCATGTAGTGTCGGTCCTCTGGGCGAATGGGGAGTTGGTGGTAGGCGGACTTAAGGTCTATGGTGGAGAACACCCGGTACTGCGCAATCTGATTGACCATATCAGATATGCGCGGGAGGGGATACGCATCCAGCTGCATATATCGATTAATGGTCTGACTGTAATCAATGACCATCCAGGGTTTGTTCCCGCTCTTGACCACCACAACCTGTGCTCTCCACGGACTAACACTGGGCTGTATGATCCCTTCTTTGAGGAGTCGCTGAACCTCAGATCTGATGAAGTAGCGATGGGCTTGCAGCCTGGTACCAGATACTGAAATAAAGAGGGTGTGGTGATCTTTAACGTAGAAAGATTGCAGGCGGGGCGCTTTGGACAATTTGGAGACTGCAGCTGTTCCCCCACTGTCAGCGAAGGGAGTGGCCCACCGTACTGTAGGATCACACTCTTCATGTGGACCATAAAGTTTAGTCCGAGGAGAATTGGTGCGCAAAGATGCGGCAACACAAGGAGCCTGAATCGCTCGTAAATTGTGCCTTGCACTTTCAAAGTTACCACACAACGTCCTTGCACAGGGACAGACCGGGGCCTTGATGCCATAGAGATTGTCTGTTTGGCAGGTTGAATCTGGAGTCCACACCCCTTCACAGTGTCAGGGTGAATAAAGCTCTCAGTGCTCCCGCTGTCAAACAGACAATAAATTGCACGACCATTTACCTGTATATCCATCATCGAACAATCAAGCCTGTGATGCTTAGCCTGGTCCAGGGTGATCGACGCCACCGTTGGTCCGTGAACGTCACTGCAGGCAGCTGAGGTCGATGCTGAGGACCCCTGCTGGTCGCTCATGGTCATCGTCGACCAAAATGGCCGCCCCCATGAATCGCACATGGGTGAGGGCGCCAAACGTAGCGACTCCTGGTGGTCATCCTCCTCCGACTCCGTCGACCGCAATGGCGTCGTCCTGGACTCGCACGTGGACGAAACCCGTGAGTACTTCGACGACGATGGTGATGATCCCCGTTCCGAAGGGTCACAGGCCGCACTGCCGTTCTTGGGCTTCGATCTGCACACCTTCGCATAATGCCCCTTTTTACCGCATAAGGTACAGACTACCGCTTTAGCGGGACACTTTTGTCGTGGATGTTTGGCTCCTCCGCAGAAGTAGCACCGCGGGCCGCATGGGGCTGCAGCCGTCGTCTGGTCCACATGGGAGCACGCCATAACACTGCACTTCGAGCCCGTGGGGGGAGGAGGGATTTGCGACGGCTCCTGCCACGTTGTCTCCACGTGGTCCTCTGGATACAGGACCAAGCTCTTCGAAGCCGTCTCAAGCATTTCAGCTAATTCCATAGCTTGGGTCAGGTTGAGATTTCCCTTTTCTAGCAGCTTGAGACGGATGTATGAAGACCCGACCCTGGCCACAAACGCATCTCGGGCGAGGTCGTACATGTACTGCTCAGCCGACACAGCTTTGCAGTCACAGCTCCTGGCTAGCTGCAAGGGCTCATTGGCGTAATCCTCCATGGTTTCGCCCGACTGCCGACGTCGTGTAGCGAGGAGGTAACGAGCGTGGATCTCGTTAGGAGGTTTCGTATAGCGCTTTTTTAAAAGCTCGAGGGCCCTCGGGTAAGTGGTGGCCGCACGGATCGCGAGGTAGACTGTGTCGCTTACCCTCGCATGGAGGACCTGGAGTCTGTCATCATCTGTGGTGACCGCTGCGGAGGCTGCTAGGTAATCTTCAAAACACTTCAGCCAGTGGTCGAAGGTGTTAGAAGCGCCCACCGCACATGGATCTAGCGTCAGACGTTCTGGCATTAGGATTTGCTCCATACTCTCCTTTCTTTTTTTCCTTCCGTCGAGAGTTTAATGTTAGTTAATAAAATTGATGCGCATCAATTGGACACGAGGCACAAAGCTTCGGTAAAAGAAGGCTTTTATTAACTAACAATGGAACTATCAGAACTTTAACACACTATCCCAGACTGAAGGGGTCCCGCCCGAGCAGGGGGTCTTATACCTCTCCCAGGAGGCGGAGCCCGACTGGGACGTGCCACAACAGTAACAACCACAGGTGTATCAATCCCACCCTAGCCCAACAACAACATTAGAACAACCCAACAACAACATTAGAACAATCCCACAGTGGGAACCAACGATGGTTCACCACAGGGGTGTACAACAGAAATGCCCATTGACCTTGGGCGGGAATTTCCGGTCTCGCTCAAGTGAGGTCGTAAAATCCTGCTCAGTAGGCTTCCCTCTATCCACAGCGCACGTTATTCCTTCAAAGAACTCTAGTAAATTGGTTAAACATGACTTCCCTTCCATAAAACCTGGCTGACTCTTTCCGATTACCTTGAGCTTCTCTAAGCCATGATGTGGAGATGCCGGCGTTGGACTGGGGTAAACACAGTAAGAAGTTTAACAACACCAGGTTAAAGTCCAACAGGTTTATTTGGTAGCAACAGCCACACAAGCTTTCGGAGCTGCAAGCCCCTTCTTCAGGTGAGTGGGAATTCTGTTCAAAAACAGAGCATATAAAGACACAAACTCAATTTACATGAATAATGGTTGGAATGCGAATACTTACAACTAATCAAGTCTCTAAGAAACAAAACAACATGAGTGGAGAGAGCATCAAGACAGGCTAAAAAGATGTGTATTGTCTCCAGACAAGACAGCCAGTGAAACTCTGTGGGGGTTACAAATAGTGGGACAGGAACCCAATATCCCGGTTGAGGCTGTCCTCGTGTGTGCGGAACTTGGCTATCAGTTTCTGCTCAGCGACTCTGCGCCGTCGTGTGTCGTGAAGGCCGCCTTGGAGAACGCTTACCTGAATATCAGAGGCCGAATGCCCGTGACCGCTGAAGTGTTCCCCAACAGGAAGAGAACAGTCTTGCCTGGTGATTGTCGAGTGGTGTTCATTCATCCGTTGTCGCAGCGTCTGCATAGTTTCCCCAATGTACCATGCCTCGGGACATCCTTTCTTGCAGCGTATCAGGTAGACAACGTTGGCCGAGTGGCAAGAGTATGTACCGTGTACCTGGTGGATGGTGTTCTCACGTGAGATGATGGCATCTGTGTCGATGATCCGGCACATCTTGCAGAGGTTGCTGTGGCAGGGTTGTGTGGTGTCATGGTCACTGTTCTCCTGAAGGCTGGGTAGTTTGCTGCGGACAATGGTCTGTTTGAGGTTGTGCGGTTGTTTGAAGGCAAGAAGTGGGGGTGTGGGGATGGCCTTGGCGAGATGTTCGTCTTCATCAATGACATGTTGAAGGCTCCGGAGGAGATGCCGTAGCTTCTCCGCTCCGGGGAAGTACTGGACAACGAAGAGTACTCTGTCCACTGTGTCCCGTGTTTGTCTTCTGAGGAGGTCGGTGCGGTTTTTCGCTGTGGCGCGTTGGAACTGTTGATCAATGAGTCGAGCGCCATATCCTGTTCTCGCCAAGGCCATCCCCACACCCCCACTTCTTGCCTTCAAACAACCGCACAACCTCAAACAGACCATTGTCCGCAGCAAACTACCCAGCCTTCAGGAGAACAGTGACCATGACACCACACAACCCTGCCACAGCAACCTCTGCAAGACGTGCCGGATCATCGACACAGATGCCATCATCTCACGTGAGAACACCATCCACCAGGTACACGGTACATACTCTTGCAACTCGGCCAACGTTGTCTACCTGATACGCTGCAAGAAAGGATGTCCCGAGGCACGGTACATTGGGGAAACTATGCAGACGCTGCGACAACGGATGAATGAACACCGCTCGACAATCACCAGGCAAGACTGTTCTCTTCCTGTTGGGGAGCACTTCAGCGGTCACGGGCATTCGGCCTCTGATATTCGGGTAAGCGTTCTCCAAGGCGGCCTTCGCGACACACGACGGCGCAGAGTCGCTGAGCAGAAACTGATAGCCAAGTTCCGCACACACGAGGACAGCCTCAACCGGGATATTGGGTTCATGTCCCACTATTTGTAACCCCCACAGAGTTTCACTGGCTGTCTTGTCTGGAGACAATACACATCTTTTTAGCCTGTCTTGATGCTCTCTCCACTCATGTTGTTTTGTTTCTTAAAGACTTGATTAGTTGTAAGTATTCGCATTCCAACCATTATTCATGTAAATTGAGTTTGTGTCTTTATATGCTCTGTTTTTGAACAGAATTCCCACTCACCTGAAGAAGGGGCTTGCAGCTCCAAAAGCTTGTGTGGCTTTTGCTACCAAATAAACCTGTTGGACTTTAACCTGGTGTTGTTAAACTTCTTACTTCTCTAAGCCCCCAGCTATCACCTCTTTAATTATTGATTCTAACTCCTTCTCCACAAAAGATGTCAAGCTAACTGGCCTATAATTACCTGTTTCCTACCTCCCTTGCTTCTTGAATAGAAGGGATATACTTGCTACTTTCCAGTCCGATGGAACCTCTCCAGAATCTCAACAACTTTGGAAAATTAACACCAATGCAATTATCTCATTTTGCGGTGTTGATGGTAGTCATGATGTGGAGATGCCGGCGTTGGACTGGGGTAAACACAGTAAGAAGTCTCACAACACCAGGTTAAAGTCCAACAGGTTTATTTGGTAGCAAAAGTCACTCGCTTTCGGAGCGCTGGTCCTTCGTCAGGTTCACCACCACCTTCTCAAGAGCAATTAAAATTTTAAAGTTTAGGTTTGCATTAACACTGGAATGAAGTTACTGTGAAAATCCCCTAGTCGCCACACTCTGGTGCCTGTTCAGGTACACTGAGGGAGATTTTAGCATGGCCAATGCACCTAACCAACATGTCTTTCAGACTGTGGGAGGAAACCAGAGCACCCGGAGAAAAACCCACGCAGACATGGGGAGAACATCTCGACTCCGCACAGACAGTGACCCAAACTGGGAATTGAACCCGGGTCCCTGGTGCTGTGAGGCAACAGTGCTAACCACTGTGCCACCGTGTCGCACCAGGGTGGCATAGTGGGGTGCATTAGGCCCCAATCCCCATTAGGGTTTGGTAACAAATGCTAGCCTTATCACTGGCACTTACAACCCATGAAAGAATAAAAAAATACAAAGCAAATTTGAATGCTGGACTATATTGAGTTAGTTGACCTCAGCTTGGGTGATGATGACTGTGACTGTGCTGTGAGTTGTTTTTCCCCTTGGACAAAGGAAGGGAAAAATAAGTATGATTTCCTGCTCCTGATGGTTATTTAATGGGAAGTACCTACATGAGGGCATAGAATGCACTCTTGGGCTTAACTATGATTCCTATTTCCTATTATTAAAAAGCTCCTGGACACTCATTGCTACATCTACACATGGGGAATGACCACAGGCAGAAAATGGTTCAGTTCAGAATTAAATATGAAGAACACTACAATTTTAAATACAGCCGTTCCTCAGAACTGCATTGGCATGTTTTCTAAATTGTGCTCAAATCCTAACAAGGGACTTTTATCTACAAACTTCTGACTCAGAAACAAGTGGTGTAACTGAGCCAAAGGGTACATTCCAAATGGGGTTCTTTCCCATGTTGGCATTTTCCAGAGATAAGAAGCTATGAGCCACGGGTTTTGATTTCAGCAGCGTAACGATAACCTTTATGACAATGTCCCAGTTGTAGACCTGTGAACTTTAAATTTATGTCCGATATTTGTTACATAAAAATGTGTAGCTATTTTCTCACACCACAGAAAAAGGTCTTAGATCTATTCCTCGAATCATTCAGTCCATAATGTCTTTGTCAGCTCCTTGAAAGAGCTATCAAATTAGACCCACTCACCTCATCATTCTCCATGGCCAAGCATTTTATTTCCTCTTTTTAATTATTTATCCAATTCCTTTGTGTAAGTTATTACTGAATCTGCTTCCACCATCCTTTCTGTTTCTGATTCCAAATCATAACAACACATTTCAATAAAAAAACTCCTCCTCTCCCCTCTGCCAATTCTCTTAAATCTCTGCCCTCTAACTATTGAAGTACCAGAATATTATGAACATCTCGCTTAACTCTTGCCCTAACCTTCTCTTTTCTAAAGAGAAGAAACCCAGTTTCTCTCACCTCCACATAACTGAAATATTTCATCCCTGGAACCATGACAGCAAATCTCCTCTGCAGCCTCTCCAAAGAGGGCTTGACAACCCTTCCGAATGTGTGGTGTCTTGAATTGGAAGCAATACCGCAGCTGAGGACGAACTGATGATTTATAAAGGTTTAGCACTCATTTTATATACTGAACTGCTGCAGCAGCTCTCATTAGGCACTTGCGTTGAGAACGCCGGGAGTTTCTTCAGCCCTGATAAAGAATATAAGCTGCTCCACATTTTGAGTTGGCGCACAACAAATATTGAGAATCACACACCAACGTCAATCATGTATTACAATACTCCACCCAGTCACTATATTAAGTACACTGCTCCACCTCGCCAATGTTGATCACAGCTACACAACCCCACCTAGTTCCAATTAAATATGTCACACGCCGCCCTGTTGGTTGATCATCCAGCCTCATTAGCCCTCAGCAGGAATACAGACGTGTGAGTGTTATCTTCAGGTTCACTAGTGGAGGCAGTGTTCTGACACATTGAACTGTGAAAATACAGACTTCATGAGGTGACAATCCTCTCTATAAAAAAATACTTAGACAGGAGATTTTTAAATTTCCTTTTGTAGTGTTACAAAGTCACCAAAGGGTGTGAGAAATGACGTAGATATTATTTTTGACATGAGGAACAGCTGTTGTGTACATCCTATTAAAATTCAGTGGGATTGTACCTTCAGTTTAAAACAGTAATGTCTCCTCAGACATTTTTTTATTAATATCTAAATAATTCAATTGCTCTTAAAAGCATTTCTTTCCATTTGTGGGCATCAGGGGATTTTATTTTAATGTGAAATGCTGATATAAATGCTCACAATGCAGGTAACCTTTCGGGGAAAAGAGATGGAGCGATAAACTGAGATGTGGTTTTAATTGCTTGTAGATTGTGGGAGGAAGGGAAAACTGAAAGAGAGGTAAACAATTATTGCACTCCTCCTTGTGGTATTGAAATCATTGCAATGTATATTCTAAATGCAGTAAGAAGTCTCACAACACCAGGTTAAAGTTGTGGTGGACCTCAGTTGTGCCTTTGTCCTATATGGACCACCGTTGTGTGTGTTTGTCATACCTGGACACATCCCCTTCCAGTTTGGTTCCTCCCCTCAGCACCTAGTATAAAGGTGGCTGTCTCCTCCCCCTTGTTCAGTCCAGGTCGGTTAATTGTTGGGATCTGCTCCTGATTCTGTTGTGAATAAAAGCCTACACTTATATTGGCATATCGGTAGTCTTTCGCCTTATTGATAGCGCATCAAAAGTCCAACAGGTTTATTTGGTAGCAAATACCATAAGCTTTCGGAGCACTGCTCCTTCGTCAGATGGAGTGGAAATGTGCTCTCAAACAGTGCACAGACACAGAAATCAAGTTACAGAATACTAATTAGAATGCGAATCTCTACAGCCAGCCAGGTCTTAAAGGTACAGACAATGTGGGTGGAAGGAGCATTCAACACAGGTTAAAGAGATGTGTATTGTCTCCAGACAGAACAGCTAGTGAGATTCTGCAAGACCAGGGGGAAAGTTGTGGGGGTTACTGATAATGTGACATAAATCCAACATCCCGGTTTAGGCCGTCCTCATGTGTGCGGAACTTGGCTATCAGTTTCTGCTCAGCGACTCTGCGCTGTCCTGTGTTGTGAAGGCCGCCTTGGAGAACGCTTACCTGAAGATCCAAGATTCTAAATGCTACAGGATCTCAGACCTCAGAGCTGAAATTTTACCAGCCCTTTACAGGCAAGCTGAGAGGTTGTAAAGTGGTAGCAGAATGTGTTGGGATGGATGTCCGAAGCCTCGCCACTCCCACAGGATATTCCCAAAGGTGGGAATGGCAGTGGCACAGCCATCCACCAACTGGAGACAGGCAGTCAGTTAATTCAATTGGGGCAGGGTTGGGGGGGAGGTGGGGATAGAGGTGTGGTGGGGGGGGGGGGGGTGGAGTTGGGCCCCTTCCTCTCTGACTGCTCTATGGCCCACAGATACCCCCATCCCTCGAGAGACTAAGGCCACTGCTGGAGGGTTGACCCTTCCAATCCCTGGGGCCTGCCTGCTTGACCTTGGCAAATTGAAGAAAATTCTTGCCCACTCTTTGTGGGACCTCAACATGGAGGTGCCGCCTCCTCCTCCCTACCATCGCAGCAGCAGCCATCTCTGGTGCCAATTCTCTTAAATCTCTGCCCTCTAACTATTGAAGTACCAGAAGATTATGAACATCTCGCTTAACTCTTGCCCTAACCTTCTCTTTTCTGAAGAGAAGAAACCCAGTTTCTCTCACCTCCACATAACTGAAAGATTTTGTTCCTGGAACCATGACAGCAAATCTCCTCTGCAGCCTCTCCAAAGAAAGCTTGACAATCCTTCCGAATGTGTGGTGTCTTGAATTGGAAGCAATACCGCAGCTGAGGACGAACTGATGATTTATAAAGGTTTAGCACTCATTATATACTGAACTGCCGCAGTGGCTCTCATTAGGCACTTGTGTTGAGAGCTCAGGGAGTTCTTAGAGCCAGCAGCTCTGAGGGTCAGGCTGCCACCCTAAATTTGAATGATGGTCCCGCTGACGGCCTCTTATTTGGCTGCTGCTTGGGGCGGCACGGTGGTTAGCACTGCTGCTTCACAGCTCCAGGGTCCCGGGTTCGATTCCCGGCTCGGGTCACTGTCTGTGTGGAGTTTGCACATTCTCCTCGTGTCTGCGTGGGTTTCCTCCGGGTGCTCCGGTTTCCTCCCACAGTCCAAAGATGTGCGGGTTAGGTTGATTGGCCAGGTTAAAAATTGCCCCTTAGAATCCTAAAATGCGTAGGTTAGAGGGATTAGCGGGTAAATATGTGGGGGTAGGGCTGGGTGGGATTGTGGTTGGTGCAGACCCGATGGGCCGAATGGCCTCCTTCTGCACTGTAGGGTTTCTATGATCACTGCCAAGATCCCACCAACCGCGCAGGAGGCCTTGGAACTTGCTTTTGGTCCCAAAGGTGGTAAAACCTCGCCTGGTGTCCCTTTACTGAAGAGGTAGACCTCAATGTGAGATGTAGCTATTATTTCTAGGATAAGCAGATATCTCACAGTACTGAAGCTACTCATGAATATGGCCAATGATACAGTACCCTATACCTAATATGCAACAAAACCTAGGAATCCCTGCGTGTCATCTGTGTCATGCAATTTGTTGCAGTTTTGTATTCAAACACTTGAAGGCAGTGAAACAAACAGCTTGTGAGCAGATCCAGGAAATCATTGCCATACTCAAGACTTATTGTCAGGATTAAGAGCAGAAATAGTTTTGACCAGGTGAGCTGGGGTGAACTCCTCGGTTGATGACAACAAAGTATTCAATTGTTTTTAGAGGATATGCATTTTTCAAATTGAGTTTGCAAGGTAGCACTGTCAACAATAACTTCTACCCTCTTGTCTTTAAGCCAGGAAACTCTCCTTTCATGACAGATAAAAATCAAAAACAACTGCCTAGGGTTGACGTGGTACAGCTCTTAGCACAGGATTTAGTGCTACAAAGAAACACCACACCAAGCCGCAATGTTCGCCTGCTGTCTGTGAAGATCTTTAACCAGTAAAAGCTGTGTATGTGCCAATGTTGTTCACCTTGCGCGCTGAGATGGGTCACAGTTGCATTGTTTTCTGTGCCACAACCCCGATTGCAATATATCCACAAAACCCAACAAATAGTAACAAATCCTGCCCCAATTTGGCCTTTAGACTTGAGGCAAATAATTTACATTAACCAAGGATTCTTATAATATAGCTGTACTTGTGCATCTCTTGTGGCATTGTTTGCAGGTTTGAGCAGATCTGATTCCTCCCAGTTTATTGTTGCTGCTGGCTTGTGCTCAGTCCTGTGAGACAGAGTGACACAAAACCGAAGTGGTGTTATAGGGACTGTATCACTATTTCCAGCTGGAGACCTGTGTTAAGGGGAAGCCAGGTGAGGAATGAGCATGACAGCTGTATCTCGTCTGAGAAGCGAAGAAGTGTATGATAACAAACATCATGTGGATGCTGTACCTGATCCAAAAGCTGGTCTGGCTGCATCTGAGGAACAGATGGTGGAATTTAATAGCCATGGTTGTAGGCTTGAGAACTGGTGGCAACACCACTGTACGGTTTCAGGGAGCTCCATTGGGATTAAATCCCATTTAAGCAGCCTGTGGACTGCTATCAGGGTTCCTAGTACCACCAGGGGTAATTTCCTATTGCCGTCCTTCCTACTGGGGGTAGATGTCCCACCTCCAAGAGCTGTCAGCCAAACAGACACCAGTAACTCTCCAGTACTCAGTGTCATTGGGTGCAGTGGCCACTGCTGGAGTTGCAGGAGGCCGGAGGCTAAAAATCAGCATGGAGCCACAGAATGAGGGTGAGTAGGATGAGTTCACTGGAGCCAGTCAGGGAGGCCCTGGTGAGGGCAAAGAAGTGGGGAGGTCACTAAATAACAGGGGGGGGGGTGTTTCTTCCTCTGGGTTCCTCACTTGTTGCTGATGGATCCCTCCATTAGGCACAGGATGTCTGAGTCTGAAGAGGAGGAACTCCCCCCCGCCCCCCACCCCCTCCCCCACTAAGCCTCAGGCGTTCCTGCCAGGGTTTACCAGATGGTTTGCCCAAATGGCACAGCCCCACCTGTCACAGCAGCGGTGGGATGAGGCCCATAAATGGTCACTTAAGGATCACAATAAGCCTCCAGGTGGAAAGGTCTTTCTGGTCACAGACTTAATTGGTGCAGGGAGTCCATAAGGTAAGGGTCTCAACATTGCTCTATCCTGCCCCATTATCTGGTGTCCCTGTGGTGGACTTCAGTTGTGCCTTTGTCCTACTGCATACCATTATATTCCACCCTGAGTCACCATGTCAAGTCTGTGACCTTTCATCAGACATTATCACTAAGTAGGTTTTTGAATGGAATTCATCTGACAAAGAGATGTAACTTACTGGAACTTCGACTGAGAAATTGGGTTGATTTTATTCCCATTTCACACCTTACTTACATTTCGGCCAACAAAACGTGGCTAGGAAGCTAAAATAATGAAATTGGGGTGAGGTGTGATGCCATTATATATTGGATGCTATTTCCTACCATTCAAGGATGCATGACACTGACATTTATTGCATCCGTAAATATTAAGCTTGTTAAGCACTGAATTGCATAATGATGAGTTTAAAAGTTCCACTAAAAAGATTGCTTAAGTGGTTATTTCTCAACAATATTGCTTGTTTATTTTAACCTTATTTTGAGTTATTTTTAAGTTGTTCTTCCGGCTTGATGTTGAACAGCTGTCTTTTTTGACTCACAACTGCTTCGATAGTGCCACAGCCAGCACTAAGGTAGAGGCCATATCATTGGCTTTCTGGTATTTCTTGAGACCAGGACGACTTCAAGTAGCAGAATGGAATGTTTTGCACCTGTCCCAGAAGGAAAGCAGGGTTTCACTTTAGCACTTCATCTGGAACTGTGCAATGCACCCTCGGTGCTGCATTGAACCTTCGCCTAAGTTGCGCACTCAAACCTCTGGAGTGAGGCTCGACTAATGACTTCTAGCTCAGAAGTAAAATATTCGCGTTGAACTCATGCTGAGGAGAATTTATTGATGCAACAATTCAGACAGTTTAAGATTTGTGTACTTTAGCTGTTCTTCGTGCATGCACAATGATACAGAGAAGTGACCTAGCAGCTTAACATACAACAGGGAAATCCAAAACCTCAAAACCATCTCACATTTCTAAAAATTGATATCGCCCTCTTTCTCACGGTGGTAGGAGTCAGAGTCTTTCTGTTCCCACAGAGACTAAAATTAAACCAAAACCCAAGGCAGATCAAAGTTAATCAGTGGAGATTGATATTTCTACAATCTTATAATAGCAACAACAACTTGCATCCATAACAAAACATCCCAAGGCACTTCACAGGAGAATCATGAAACAATTTGACTGAGCGGTATTAGCCTGTGCAAACACAATGGGCCAAATGGCCTCCTACTGCCCTGTATCAGTTCTGTGATAGGGAGATATCAGAATAAGCGAGCAAATGCTCAGTCAAATGAGGTATGTTTTAAGGCACATCTTAAAGGAGAAGAGAGAGCTGAAGAGATGCAGAGGCTTAGGGAGGGAATTTCAGAATTTGGGGCCTACGCAGCTATAGGCAAAGCAACTAATGGTGGATGCTACTATTATAGCCACACCCAGCTGCAGAGAGCAGACTCTCCTGAAAACAAGCTGTAGTTAAAAGGTTGCTATTTAAAATCAAAACTC
The DNA here is from genome assembly GCF_964213995.1 of Mustelus asterias. Classification (NCBI taxonomy): domain Eukaryota; kingdom Metazoa; phylum Chordata; class Chondrichthyes; order Carcharhiniformes; family Triakidae; genus Mustelus; species Mustelus asterias. The sequence goes on along the minus strand of NC_135804.1, from coordinate 105,603,406 downwards.
TAACTGAGAAGAATCTATGCTGAAACTGAAGATGGATTTCCCAAACCTGGGAAATAACCTATAGGGTGGTAACAATCTGCTGGATTTAGCTCATAACGTTATTAGCTCATAACGTTATATAATATTGGATGTTGTCTGGGAAAAGAGGCATTGTTCAGAGTTCAGGAAACATATGTAGTTGGGAGAAATGGGTAACTTCATGATGTGTAAAGCCATTATTGCAGTTAAGTGTACTGTCGTAGTGTATTATAGTCTTTTTTGTAATGTGTTTTATTTAAGTTAATAAACACTCTTTATTAATTAATCTCAACAAGACTGGACTTCTTCTCTCGCTTGCATCTCTCTTTTCACAGTAAACCAAATTGAAAATATATACCACTAAGAAGTGAAAGTTAGCCTTCTGGGTTTTGAGATATCCTCATGTTTAACATCAGTGTGGTTCTTAACATAGAGAAAGGGAGGAATGAGACAAATAGGGGATTTGAAAACAAGAACAAGATATTTAAAATCAAGGCATCGCTTAACCGTGATCCAAAGTAGTTCAGGAGCACAGGGATTTTAGTATAGTACATGGCAGACATCAGGGCACAGCTACTGGGAGTGTTTTCAGCAAACCAATGATTGCAGTTTTAGTGTGTTCTTTAATATTTAAAAATCAGTGGATTAAGAAGGTGGACATAATCACATTAAAGAGAGATTTCTTCTCACATCCTGCAAAGAAAATAGTACTTTGAATAGGAAGTTGGTCTGATCCCGTGCATCTGCTGCTATGTGCTTCGAAGTGACATGGGTTTGGTAGGAGCTGTCAAAGCAATACACACTGCTGTGTCCGTGCTTGGTGGTGGAGGGAGTGAATCTTTAAATTGGCGGATGGGAGTGCTGATCAAGTGGACAAGTCAGTCCAAAGATGTACGGGTTAGGTTGATTGGCCAAGCTAAAATTGCCCCTTAGTGTCAGGGAGATTAGCAGGGTAAATACGTGGGGTTATGGGGATAGGGCTGCAACCAAGCCTGTTGTCGGTGCAGGCTCGATGGGCCAAATGGCCTCCTTCTGCACTGTAGGACTCTGATTTTATTCTATGACTGCTTTGTCCTGGATGGCATTGAGCTTCTCGAGTGTTATTGGAGCTGTACGTATCCAGGCAAGTGGAAAGTATTCCATGACCCTCTACAAGGCTCAATTCATTGAGCCTTATAGATGGAGGACAGGCTTTTGGGGAGTCAGGAAGAGAGTTACTTGCCTCTGAATGCCCAACCTCTGACGTGCTCTTGTAACCCCAGTATTTATATGGCTAGATGAGTTTAGTTTATGGTCAGTGGTAACCCCCGGATGTCGATAGTGGGAGATTCAACAATGGTAATACTATTAAATGTTAGGGGGAGATGGTTAGATTTTCTCTCATCGGAGATAACATTGCTTAATGCTTGTGTAACACAAATATTCTTTGCCACTTATCAGCTCAAGCCTGAATATTTTTCAGGGAGTGGAAGCAGAGACAAACAGAGAAGATAACAAAAGTTGTAAGATTTTTAGGTCTTAGAAATAATCTATAGGCTTTAGGATATTTTGGGTTATAGCTAGGACATGGTCAGTATTGAAAAATAAGAGTGATGATGCATTGGATGTTTACGCTTGATAGAGCTAGTTATAATAGCTCGGGAATGGTTGCAACAACTGACTCTATCATCAGCAATGTTCAAGGAGGGAGTTAAGGCCTATTGCTAGCATACACAGTGTCAGGAAGCAGAGGTAGTTATGAGTGATCTGTATTTGTATTGCAGCATGTTAATAATAAGGCATAGATTTAAGCGGGTTTAATTTAGTGTTTTGTTAAAGAAAGGGTGCAAGTCTAGTTACATTCGTGTTAAACAAAGGTGTTTGCATGTATGGGGGGGTGGTTCTTGGTTTCAGTTCAAACTGTGTTTTGTATTGTGCTGAGAGAGGGTTTACAACAGGAAAAGTAAACATGAGCTGGGAGAAAGAATGAAATGTTTACTTAGCAGTCGGGGGTCACTTTTAGTGGAAAATAAAAGAAAGCTAGAGAGGCAACAGCTCTCAGCTCTGCTCAAAGCAGGGAAGTCATACAATGGATTAATGAGCATAAAAATAGGCTACAGACAAGCCAAAGGACAGTCAGTTCTAGAAATCGGCAAATGAAAAAGAAGCTTCAAGAATGCTGAAGAAAAAAAGGAACAAAGAGGATCTGCCTTTGGAACAGGATACTGTCCATTGAAGTTAAAGTCAGGTATGGGAAGAGAAGAGCTGATGAGCTTGGCTATAGAAAAGCCACATATCTAAAGCAATTGTGAGGTTTGGTGTCCTTCTTTCAAGTTTTTGAAACAATAGTGTTTTTTTGGGGACTGAGTGCCTGCATTTTTGTGTAGAAGTTTGGACACATGTTGTAATTCAAGGCAAAGGAATGCTTAAAGGAGAGTTGGAAAACCTGGATGTGGATCCTTGACGAAAACAGCTGATGGAAAGCATTGGTTAAAAGAAGATTTTGAAGCATGTCTTTTTGAGAGTGAAATTTGGAAACACTGGTGTGGCAATCATCTGGGGTGAATTTGAGGAGAACTCCACAGAAGATCGATTGAGTGGCATCTGCCACTGGGTTTCAGAGTGGGTGTTGTCTGACCACAGTTAGATTACAGGAACCGTGTGCTTATTGAGAACATTATAACATAAGATATGTTGAGTAACTTGTGTTATCCTTGAAATCTGCGAACATTTGTGAAAATATTTGGGAGGAAAAGAGTATTGTATTATTGTCAAACTTTTTGTGTTTAATAATTTTTTTGTTGTTAAAAACCAACTGGTGGCCCTGTAACTCTTGTTCCTTCACGTTTTCTAAAAATCAGTTAAAAGTTGTGCTCTTCTGAGCCAGCGGCCCATTCTGCAGCCTTTCCGTCCAATGGTAAAACCATCTGGGATCGCAACAATAGGAACTTGTAAACTAATCAATGTGATGCAGTTATTGAGAATGAATATTTACTCCTAGACCAGATAGTTATTGTCACCAGTCAATGAAGTGGATGGATCAGTGGTGATTGAATGAGGGAACCATTGGTGCCAGGTAGGCAGTTGATGTAAACAGATGCAATACAGCTAAATTTGAAAAAATGTTAAAGTAAATTAACTAAGAGAAAGTAACAAGAGAAGTAAAAGCATTAGATAAATTACTCATGCTTCTCATTACTAATAGCTAATTGAGGCAGAGACTTGACATAATTTAAAAGAGAATTGGATATGATTTGAACAAGAAAGATTATAAAGGACACAGGGGAAAAGGAATTTAGCAGATAGCTTCAGTTGAAAGGCTAGCACCAACATAGGTGGAATGGCTGAATAACTTCTATCTATGCTGCCATTTCTTATCCCGTGATAGGGAAAATAAATTATTGATCAGACTTCAGACTTTGACCCTCACTTCAGGAACAAATCAGTCTATAAAGAAGAAATGCTCAAGAAGCTGGAAGAGATACTTGGGATAAGGATGTATACCACCTTTATCTTGGAGCGAATTCATTGCTCAGAAAAACAGGTTAGCCACATAGTAAGGACACAAAGGCTTAGAGTTTCCACTGTGACGGGGTTTCATCAGAAGTTGGTTGGGACTGAATTCCGTCTGCCTGACTGACTGTGACTGAGGCTGATTTAAAGTATTCATGGCAGCTATCTTCAAGCCTTTTTAGTCCCTTCAAAAGTCACCTTTTGGATAGAGGGCATAGAAATTAGCTGCAGTTTAGCATAGTATAGTATAGTTGACAGCCAGAGGAAAAAGTAACTGCAAGTCAATTTAAGTTTAGCATATTGATTGACGCGGCACTAAATGGCCAGGCAATTTGATCTGAGGAAACAAGAGTAGACTGAGAACAAATGTACTTGTTCTATATTTTCTTGCAGTCTTCTGTGAGTGAATATCCTTTGAAAAATATAAAAAATTGAATCCCAAGGAGAAAGCAGGTCTTTCCTACAAAATACCTCTGCATGGGTCTTGGCTTACCAAAGCCATTGCCTATTTCATTTCTAGTTATATCTTTTCAAAGAGAACTGCAATATTGAGTGAGCTTTTCCAGTGACATGGATCATGGATGTGGTTCACTAAACCATTGTGGTAATTAACAAACCTTGATCTTGGCAATTTTGTCACAACCTCAATGTTAAAGTTCTTTGGTACAGTACTGGAGATGTCTGAGCCAAGAAAGCTAAGAAAATAAATCATCCCATGGGCACTAATTTAGTTTGATTACTTAAAATCATACTTAAAGTCAAGCATTAATCCAATTTAACTATAAACATTGAGAAAAAAAGATTACCCATAGGAAACATTCCCACGATGTTCACTGAGTACTGCTGCATCCTTAGATGGAACCAACATCTTTGCTGCTGGCCGTCTGGAGAATGGCATCCAGGCCATTCAGAAACAACCATTTTCAGTGAACTGAGTTATTTTAGGAAACCAGTACTTTACATAACTGCAGCAGCTCTGGGCATCAGAGAACTAACCAGGTTCCCTCGCAGGCAAGTGATGACATCTCTTTTGGAGTATGGGATAGGGATTATGTTTTTAATGGCCAGATAGGTGTGTAGTTCATATCAAATGTAATTCAAAGGATTTTCTTCTATTTTAAGGAAGGATCCTGAGAGCAGATTGTGAAAAGGAAAATTTGGGGCATTTTTTAAAGAAGCCTTCCTTGTAACAGGAAGTTTCCCAAAAGGACCCCAAACAAGTTGATCAATGAGTACGTCACGAGCACGCTGTGTGAAAATGGCTGTGTGTGCTTCTGAAGCCAATCATATTCCTCGGGTAAATTTTGTGTTTGCAGTTCAGCAGACATTATCTTCCGGACCTTTACATAGTAATTGTTAAGCCAGTCAATCTGGAAAATAGAACATTGAGAAAAAAAATAAACTTATAAGTTCTAAGCATTGAGACATCATGGAGATGGTACAAGATTATGTTTATTAAAATTGTTTCTGAATGTAATTTTTTTATTCGTTCATGGGATATGGGCATCACTGGGCCAGCATTTATTGCCCATCCCTGAGGGCATTTAAGAGTTAGCCACATTGCTGGGCCTCTGGAGACACATGTAGGCCAAACCAGGTAAGGAGGACAGATTTCCTTCCGTAAAGGACATTAGTGAAGCAGATGGGTTTTTACAACAATCAACAATGGTTTCATGGTCATCAATAGGTTTTTAATTCCTGATTTTTATTGAATTCAAAATTCACCACCTGCCATAGTGGGATTTGAACCCAGGATACCAGAACATTACCCTGGGACTCTGGATTACTAGTCCAGTGACAATGCCACCACGCGTTAACTTGTGCTAAAGTATCAATGTGCTTTGCCTTATAGACTTTGACTGAAGATCTCTGCCCATAAATCCCAAAACAATGATCTACTAATTTTTGGTTTCAGTTAAGATGAAGTATAGAGTAAACGTGAAGCAATTTGTCATAAGAATAGAAAAAAAAATCTGATTGTTCATCATAACAGAGAATGATGTATTTTCTGTATGCCTCAAGCTGGTCACAGGTTTCCTCCCATAGTCCAAAAATGCGCAGGTTAGGTGTATTGGCTATGCTAAATTGCCCCTTAGTGTTCCAGGATACGGAGGTTAGAGGGATTAGCGGGGTAAATGTGTGGGGTTAAGGGGAGAGGGCCTAGTTGGGATTGTTGTCGGTGCAGACTCAATGGGCCAAATGGCCTCCTTCTGCATCTAGGGCTTCTATAACTAAAAACCAAGCCCTAAACAACAATACTCATTGCAGTCAAATCCCTTTGCTTTTGTAATTTGCAATGACTTTTAATTTGGTGTAAGAAAGTACTTTAAGAATTTGCTCTGGTATTATTGGTAAACATGTTTATTTTGATTACGTTTACACTTTCATTTCACATAATGACTGGAGCAATTCTTTCTCGCCAGGAAAGCCTCAAAGGTTCATGCTCATGATTAGATTTTTGGGGCAATGCAAGTATAAATGTCACTGAACAAATTAAGGTGATGCTAAACTATCTGCATGTCTCAATGTAGCCTATTTTATGATAAAGTTTAATTTACTTCATTATTGTTGCAAACCTCTGTTCCTAACTGGCATGGATCATCGCATAGAACTGCAATTAATTTGCTATCGCATTCAGACAGCCCTATAGGGTGGCGTGCTATGGAAAATTAAATGGGCGCATCTTACTGGCTCGATTTGCTGGTCCATTAACTTGGCGAGGCAGGACTTGGTCCTGTTTGCCGACGAGAACAGCTTTGTGCCCAGAAAGGGCACAAAGTCCATTTACATGGAATCGACTACATTTAAATGTAGTTACCAGGTTCGGCATGGCTGCTTCTGCCGTCCCTGATGCTTCCTCCCTCGCTGGTGAGATGTCACACCAGCGAGAATCACTACTGTTCTGCAGTAGCAGGGACCATGCGTCATGGCCACACTGGGGGGGGAATTGGAAGACATTGAAGCTTCCAGGTGATTGGGAGTATGACCGGACAGTGCCCATTTAGCACCCTGGTAATACCCACCTGGCATCCTGGCAGTGCCAAATTGGCATCCTGGCAAGTGCCTGATTGGTCACCATAAGTGTGCCGGGGACATTGCCAGGAGGCTGGGGCCTGAGTGGGTGAGGGTTTTGCACAATGATGGGGGGGCTCATGCATAGGGGGCCTACACAATTGGTAGGGGGGTATATCTCTGCAACAGGGGGCCATGCAAGGGGGAGCTATGCAAGGAGTGGTCGTGCAGGGGGAGCTATGTAAGAGAGGCTCGTGCATGGGGGGGGACTATACAAGGAGAGGTTGTACAGGGGTAGAGCCGTGCAGGGGTGAGGGGCGTGTCGGGGGTCTGCCAGGGGATTCATCCGGAGGGTTTTGATGACCTGATGCCATTGTTGGGGGGGGTGGGGGGTGACAAGTGAGAATGCCACCGATGATGGGGGGGAGCTCTGATGCCTCTGTGGGTGTGGGTGGGAGGTGTGTGAAAGTTTCCCGGTTCACTGGCAGATTGGAGCGCCATGTGCAATGGCACCCAAGCTCTCTGAATCTGGCTTTCCCCTCACCCACCCTGCCGGTGCGAAGCTTCCAGCTGTCAGAAAAGCTGACAAGAGTGCCGGTAGATTGCTGCACTGAGCTCACCCAAAAGACCGGCATGGAGGACTCCTGTTTTCACGGTGTTAGGACACTTTGAAACTTTTCAGGAAAATTCCACCCCGTCATATGGAAGGAGTGGAGGTTATTTTTCTAAGACCTGGCTTGTCTAGAGCAAATTTTGTTGGAGAGGACCTGCAATGAAATCAACTTGAAAGTGATCAGTGGTTACTGTAAAGGGCCTGAAATGGGAATGAATTTCATTCACCCGCATTAAGACCTCCCACCTTGACGAATATTTCCACAATAACAGTCCAAGGGGTCTGAAAGCAACAGCATCTGAATCAAATCCAGAGCTCAGAAGATATTAGTGAGATTAAACAGGATTATGAAAGGAGGAGGCAGCTACGGCACCTAAACATCTTGCAAATAAGGCACAAATAACAACTCACCTGCTGCTTGTTCATGATGGACAGATCGATCAGTTTTCGATCATACGGAACAAGAGACACATGCTCAAAAGTCAGGTAGGAAATGCCTCCAAACATGTGCTGTATAAATGAATATTGAAAACAATTCTTATTTCATACAAATTTTAAATGACAGAATCGCTTGTGTTATGACTATTTCATGTAACTCTTTAATCTGGCAAGATGTAGTTTCAGCATCGAAGCATCTAATGGACTAGTTTTAACCTAGATTTTCAATGAAATACTGATACCAGAATTCAGAAAATCCAAATGTTTGGGCATTTAATATCTGTAATAACCCCTGTGATCTGCATGGGGAATCACTAGTTGTCCTCCCAATTGGGCTCATTCAATTGGAGATTGGTAATGAGCCACCCAGTTAGAGCTCCTATACTGAGCCTTGTATAAAGCAAGACCCCGAGAGGGTCCATTAACCTTTTAGACCCGGTTAGGACCTGTTGTGTTCACCACAGGCTTGTGGTTATTGTTTATTTTCATTTTGTGCAATAAAAGCATGGTTCCTTCACAGCTGACTCCTGGAGTTATTATAAAATCCAAATGGAGTTGATTGTGATTCGTCGGACACTTAGCTGTTTAATGAGAATTAGTAAAAATAAATAAAATGAAAGATTTGTGTTAACATCGAACTTTTCATGACCACCAAATTTACAAAGCGCTTTACAGCCAATGAAGTATTTTTGAAGTGCAGTCACTGTTGTAATGTAGAAAATTCAGCAGTCAATTTGCATACAGCAAGCTCCCACAAACAGCAATATGATAATTACCACACAATTTGTTTTTGTGATATGGATTTGAGGGATAAATATTGGTCAGGACATGTTAACTCCCCGGCTCTTTTTAGTAACACTATGGGATGTTTTGGATCCACCTGAGAGTGTAGACAGGGCCCCTTGGTATCTCATCTGGAAGAGGGTGGCTCTGACAGTGTTGCACTCTCTCAGTACTGCACTTGGTTATCAGCCTATATTTTTGTGCTCAAGACCTAAAGCAGGTCCTGAACCCAGAAAGAGTGCTCTCGCCTGAACCACAGCTGACATGGAATTCATCGGTGGCGGACGCAGTTTGTTGTAAAGTGAAAAATATCAACATCAATCGAAAGAACAGGAAAGCAACTGTCAACGTGTGCCGAGGCATTAAAAAAAATTTTGTTTTTACAGACAACAAAAGGAACTGGTTTCCTGCTGCAGCTCTACCTGCTGCACTTGAAATCACTAAAATCTCCTGAAATGGCAGAAGCACTCAATTCATTGCGAGGCAGCCAAATAAGAGATGCTTATTACACAGTACACAGAATTGCCTTCTCATGTACAATGTTTTTATAAGGAACAGTAAGTAATACCTGGTTACGAGGCAAAGCAGAATTCACTGGAACTCAGTGTAAGTTCTGCAATTACAATGGGTGAAATTTTATCAGTATATCCGCCTGTGGTTCGTATGATCCTGCCCAAGGCCAACGGAGAATACTGTTCTCCGAGCCTCGCCCGCCCCCAGAATCGGGGCAGGTGTGACGGTAAAATTCCAGCCACTGTCTCTTTTTACAGGTTCCATCAAAGCTGCTGTGTTTTTCTGACAATGTGTTTAATCTCATTAAAGGATTCATGTGAGGTGAATGAAATCTGCTGCGTTTTTAAACTTTATCCGAGGCCTTGTCATAGCTCTCATATGGGCGTGATCTTACCAGCCATTCGCGCCACACTCCTGCTGGCTACCGCGAAGTCGGAGAATTTGGCGGCCAGACAAATCTCCATTCACTGCGGCGGGATGGGAAAATCCCGCTGGCTTGAGTGGTGGTAAGATTCCGGCAGTTGCCTTCTGTCAAACCTAAATTCAGGTTACTGGGAGGGACAGCACGGTGGCACAGTGGTTAGCACTGCTGCCTTACAGTGCCAGGGATCCGAGTTCAATTCCGACCTTGGGTGACTGTCTGTGTGGAGTTTGCATGTTCTTCCTGTGTATGTGTGGGTTTCCCCTGGGTACTCCGGTTTTCTCCCACACTCCAAAGATGTGTGGGTTAGGTTGATTGGCCATGTCCCTTAGAGTCAGGCTGATTAGCAGGGTAAATACATAGGGCTACAGGGATAGAGCCTGGATGGGATTGTTGTCGGGGTAGGCTCGATAGCCTGAACAGCCTCCTTCTGCACAGTAGAGATCCCATGGGGGGAATTTTCCCATCCCACCCGCCACAGGAATCGTAACGGGCAGGGGGCGGACCATGCAAAGGTCTGTTGACCTCAGGTGAGATTTTCCAGTGTCGGGGTGAGCAAGGCCGGAAAATCTCACCTACGAGTCAGTTTTTGCCTGTTTAATTTCTCCTCCAGACACCAGCTGATGTGATGATAGTAGTTCAAGGATGATAATTCTCATAAGGGAACCCTCAATGGCGATCATGCGGTGATGTGCAGACAGGAAGGGATTCTGCACTCTGCTGTTGGGAAGTAGAGTTTGGATTCAAGATACAAATACAGAATTAAAGAAGAAACAGACATTAATGTGGAAGTGGATGATGGCTGGCACCAGCCAGTGCTGAAAGGTGCTGTGTGGTCCGAGTGCAATATATTTATAAAATGCTTCCTGCTAACTCAATGGAAAAAAATCCCTGAGAGATTTAACACTAACAAATTCATAAACGTTACCTCAGTTTTTGCCTTTACTACCATTGCAATATCTTCAATTCGAACTCCAAATTCATTGTCTTCATAATAGCCAGGCTCTGGAAGGCGAAAAGTTAATAAGTATGACATACAGCGTAACAAGCTACCCCTGGACTAGAGGAAGCAGGTGCAAGAGTAGACCTGTTGTCAAGTTATTTTTCACACAAGCTGATCAATTGGATGATGTACATGAAAACCATGGAGACTTTTAAGAAACAGCTGGAGACTGTGATAATGAGTCGTCCTTTTTCATTCCAAATGGATAGGTTAATTTGAAACTTCCTTATCTGTAATCTTCTCTTGATCATGTGAACCTTGATTCCTCTACCAGTACTAAAAAACTCACACTGTTTAACGGTGTGCAGATTTTATACTTTGTATCAGTGGCTGAGATATGCGGCACTCAAGACATGAACTTGGTGTCAAATAGATATAGAAGTGGAGTGGTAAAAGACATCACTGTTAATATGAAGGTTAAAGGACCATAAATAAAAAATGATCTTTGGTCAAAGAGAATTGAGCTAGAAATTCTTGCACTTTGATGATCCATCATTATTTGGGTAGGCGAGGGAGAGATTTTTGGACATGATTGGGGTTCTGCTGCGTCTCCACACCTTTTTGTGTGGGTCCTAAAGTTGTGGTGGGAAGGGCTGACACTTCTTTGACCTCTCCGCTGTGCTCATTTCAGATAAAGAGGCAGGACTGGCAGGATGATATTATCCGTGATGAAACCTATGGCCACAATGCAGTCTTCTGAATGACAACTGGTTGCTGAGCAATTCATTGCCACTTAGAAACCAGCACACATTGGGTGGAATCTTACCATCTTTGCAGTTTTTCTGCTGTTGGAATCAATTGTGGATCCTGACCCCAATGGTGTTGGCTGGTCGCACAATGTCGCAATCTTATGTTGTTGGTAATTAAGCGAGTGCATCTGTGTTTGTCACCCAGTTAAGGATGGGTGGCAGTTTTAACGGTGACCATGAAACCATTGTCGATTGTCGTCAAAACCCATCTGGTTCACTGATATCCTTTAGGGAAGGAAATCTGCCGTCCTTACCCGGCCTGGCCTACATGTGATTCCAGAGGCACAGCAATGTGGTTGACTCTTAAATGCCCTCAGTGATGGGTAATAAATGCTGACCCAGTCAGTGGCATCTCTTTTAATCACCCCATCATGGAGTCACTGGGATGAATGGCCATCAGCCCCACCAGGAGGGGTAGGTGCTGCCTGAGGTGAGGGGTGGGAGGATGGGGGGCTTTATTGGGGCACCACAAAATAGCAACTGTTCTGTAGCATTTGGCAAATCATTCATATCCTCAGCTGTCAGGCCAATAGTGTGGAGGGGAAACCCCTCCATTGAATGGCAAGTGGCTGTAGCTGTGATCCTCTCATCCCAGTGGCTCCATGATAGCGTGAATAAAAGAGGTGCCAGTGGCTAGGCCAGCATTTATTACCCATCACTGAGAGCATTTAAGAGTCAATGTGATTCCAGAGCCACATTGGGTTGGCCCTGGAGTCACATGTAGGCCAGACCAGGTAAGGGTGGCAGATTTCTTTCCCTAAAGGACATTAGTGAACCAGATGGACTTTGACAACAATCGACAATGTTTCACGATTGTCATGAGACTTTTAATTCCAGATTTTTATTGAATTCAAATTTCACCATTTGCTCTGGTGGGATTCGAACCCAGGTCCCCAGAGCATTACCTTGGGTCTCTGGATTACCACTACACCACTGTCTCTCCTCCCCTATCAGGTTGATACACAACATATTGATTTCCAAGTTTCCTCCTGGTCCCCACTTCTAGCCCATCTCTACAGGGCTGAGAAAATTCCATCCACCCATTCCATCAAGAAAACTGTTATTTTAAAAAATCAACATCTGCAGCACCGCGAAAAAGCAAGCAATGGTAACATGTCCTTGCTAGCAAAGTTCCCACAATCAAATCAAATAAAACTGAGGTCATATTTAGCTGGGTGCGAGAGGTCTGATGGTATCACTCAGAGAAAATCAGGGAGTTTATTGACATTCAGCCCAGCATTCTTCACTCAAACAACATTAACCAAAATAAATCATTTAATTTGCTGTTTCTGGGCGTTACTGTCCGTAAAGTCGCTGTAACTTTTCCCTGGGTAAGAACAATAGGTGGAATTTTCCTGTCCCACCCGCCATGGGAATTGTAGTGGGCAGGACCATGCAAACGTCTGTTGACCTCAGGCAGGATTTTCCGACTTTGGGGTGAGCGTAGCTGGGAAAGTCTGCCCAATGATTGTACTTTAAAAAAAAAAATAGCTGTAAAATTTTTGAGGATGTGTTAATTCCACCCCTTCCCCCCGCTCCCCGATCTCCATCACCCTGGTGTTACTGCCACTGCGCCCCCTCCGTGCCGTCACCACCAAGCCACTCAAGTACTTCTGAGGTTTTGAAATTGAAGAATTCAACAAAGCAATACTAAATATCTGAGTTCTAGGTTTTTCTTTAATCACCATTTGTTGTTTAAGCAAATTCCTTTTCAGAAATGCTTACCAATAGATGTAAACATCCCCTCATAAAGTTTGCTGGTGTGACCACTGCCGATGCCAACTGGCCCTGCATAGAAACCGGAATAGAAGAAAAATTCAATTTATGTTTCCAAACAAGCCATTTGTGTAATTGCTGATAACTTGCTTACTCTGAAGGTCATGAGTGACCAGTACATGTAATGACTTACCGAAAACAAAATTAGAAATGAATATTTGGGAGTGTGAACTGTCTCATTGGTTTATTACATGAATATTATTCAGTCAGCTCCTTGTGCAGGAATACGTGTAAGAGAAAATGCTTACATTTAAGCTCAGGAATGGAGGACCAGTGACATTGTTATCAGATACAACTTAGGAGTATTTTCTTAGAGCTTCCAGCCATTGCACTGATTAATTGACTTCAATACTGTAGGGCGGCATGGTGGCACAGTGGTTAGCACTGCTGCCTCACAGCGCCAGGGACCCGGGTTTGATTCCCGGCTTGGGTCACTGTCTGTGTGGAGTTTGCACGTTCTCTCCCAGTCTGCTTGGGTTTCCTCCAGGTGCTCCGGTTTCCTCCCACAGTCTGAGAGATGTGCTGGTTGGGTGCATTGACCATGCTAAATTCTCCCTCAGTGTACCCGAACAGGCGTTTGTTCCTCTTTAGTAGATCAATCCCATTCTTGAGATTTCATCAGCGTCCTGTCTCTATGTAATTGACTCTCCAATCTGTTCATACTCTTCTGAGTACCCATAAAATAAAATAATCTGATTAATCAAATAAACCAATGAAACATATTGATAACCCTTTAAAGGGGCACCGCAACAAAAGGGCAAAACATGAAAGGAAACCTATCAAACTAAATCAAAATAACATTGTGGGGACTGATGGAGCACTCCAGTCCTCCCCAGTATCCACTGATTGCAGAAGGCCTCAAGCCTACCAGTGGGCACTGCGTGGTGCCTCTCCAGAAGAGGAACAGACAGCCAGGCTGGGCGACCGCCTCAGTTGCCCATTGCCTGGACATATTAATGGCCAACTTGGCCAGGCCCAGAAACGGGCTTACAAGGAGTTCCTGCTCCCTGTCCGTCCCCCTCCACACCAGGTAGTCAAAGATCAGGAGCATGGGTTTGAAGTTGGGGAGCAGCCCCTTCAAATAATAGAAAAGGAGCTGCAACCTCGTGCAGTCTGCATTAGCCTGGAGCACTGACTCCTCAAGGCCACAAAAAATATAGGTGGACTGGCAGTCTGTGAACCATCTTAAACTACAGTTGTAGGGGACTGCTGAGTGCAACACCCTCCATGCAAATCTTTGATTCAATCTTTTATAAAAGGTACTCCTCCAATCAGAAATTTGTGCGCATTGTGTGATGTCTTTAAATGTGATTCTCCACCGAGAGGATAAATCAAACACGTATCCCTTTGATTCTGCGATCGTTCCTGATAACTTCACAAGTTTATTTGCCTTTGAATGAAAATTTGAATTCCCTTCTTACTCCAACATATTTATATTAAAGAAAAACAGAAAAATGCTGGAAAATCAGAGCAGGTCTAATAGCATCTGTGGAGGGAGAATAGAGCCAACCTTTTGAGTCTGGATGACCCTTCGTCAGAACTCCGATGAAGGGTCTGGCGAAAGGTCTCTAGACTCAAAACATTGGCTCTATTCTCTCTCCACAGATGCTGTCAGAGCTACTGAGATTTTCCAGCATTTTTCTGTTTTGTTTGTGTTTTTGTTTCAGATTCCAGCATTCGCCATATTTGGCTCGTGCTTGCTTGTATAGTAATTTTAACTTGACTTGGCTTTATAAACCTTCACCACATGAAGGATTTCCTGGATCAGTTTCATTGTTCCCCTTCATAATGCTGAAAATTTCTAACTGCCAAATGCTTTTATAATGAGGTGTTAACTTTCCAGTATTTTGGAATGCACGAAAAGAAAGGCCTGCATTTATGTAGCACCTTTTATGACCACAGAATGTTCCAAAGTGTTTTACAGTCACTGAAACATTTTTGAAATGTTGTCACTGTTGCAATGGAGACGATATTTGTTATGTGCTTATTTGGTCAACAAAGTGGAAGTGTAATGATTGATAGTTTGAACATACATTCATGAACGCCGAGGAAGTTGCCGATTCCGTGTCCAGTTCCGTGCTTGTAGTTTAGTCCCGCCTCCCACAAAGCATGTCGGGCCCATACATCAAGGTCATCTCCTAATGGCAAACACATTATTAATAGAGGACAAACGCAATTTTTATATTTGAGTTCAGAAGTACCTTTTGAGATTTTAAAAACGTCCAACAAACATATCTGCCAGGAATGCATTTGTTTGTCTCACAAATTAAGCAAAGATCATGTATAAAGTGCACTACATTTTGGTTTATATTTATTGATGGGCTCCCAGGTGTAATGGTTAGCATTCATTGTCCATTATTATGTGCAATAATAGGTACTGGAGAATATTGATTTCCTCGGTAATTCAGAAAATCAGTAGCTGAGTTATACAACAGCAACAATTCGCATTTATACAGTATTTTTAATGTATTAAAACACCCCAATGTGCTTCCACAGAAGCATTATCAAATAAAATTGGGCATTGGGTTTGGAACGACGTATGGACACTACGGGACAGATGAACAAAATTTTGATCAAGAGCTTGTTTGATAAGAAGCATCTTAATGGACCAGAGACACAAAGAAACCCCCAGAGTTAATCTCTAGTCAGCTGTTTTCAAATGGGTGACAGTCAGGACGTTATGATTAACCTTAGCTCCCTTAGGTTAAGGAGATGAAAGCCAGCTGTGGACTTTCTTCATTATTACCAATCAATTCCTGCTGTAGGTGTACCTATAGGCGCTGCAAGTGAATAGTTCGCTGTCACTAGTAAAAGTCATACAAAAGGTAATGAGCACTTAGGTACTAAATTTCCTTCAACAGAAAGCCAACTCCTTCAGGAGAATTGAGCACAGCACTGATACAGCAAATTAAACTGGAGTGTGGTTTGAGAGTTGCAATCTCGTCTCCAAGTGAGTGTTATAAATTACTTCAGTTTGCTGAAAGAGATTTACTGATCAATTCAGAAAAATGAGAACATATAGCAAGAACCCCCTGATCCAGGGGCTGGTTAACAGGGATTTTCTATTGCATGCAGCAATGTAAAAAAGCAGTAGAATAAAGGCCTATGTGGTGAAGTGGAAATGGTAGAATGGGCAAGTACAGGCATTCAGATAAAAACTTTCCTAAAAAAAGCTACTATGAAATGTTTAAAAAGAAAGTGAATGATATTGCTTTATGGTGAGTTTGTGAAAACACTTTCAACACTTTCAAGAAGTCCTTGCTTACAAGTGTGTCCCTCAACAAAATGTCAGTTGTGCCCCTGACCGGTTCATAGCAATATCTTTGATCACTAACTCTTCCGGATAGCATGATGGATTACTCCCAAGACATTATTCGAATAAAATAGGCTGGGATAGGCCAGAGCTATTCACTATTGTGTCAACCAATGGATTGGAGATGGGATAGGCAGGACTTAAAGTAAACAGTCTGGCCGTAATTTTATCACCATTCACATCGGTAGGATTTTCCCATCCTCCTGCAGTGAACGGAGATTTGGCTGGCCGTCAAATTCTCCAACCTCACTGCAGTGGGAAAGTGGCGTGAATAGCAGGTAAGATCACACCCTCAATCTTATTATAAACTAAATCTATCTACTCAGCAATCAGAAGCTGTTTAAACAGCACACTATGGCAAACCATCTACCGCGTCTGTTTAAAAAGAGTTGCACCAAACCGTCCACAACATCTCACGATAAATGCAAGGTAATTTCTCCAGCAAAAAGTGGAAGACAGCTATGTAATACAAACTAACTATTCCTCCACAAAAATGTAATGAGTGGAGAATAATTACAGACCAATTCTGTGCATGAAATCAATCCTAGGCATTCCAGACACGATTGATTGGCTAATTTTCCTATTGCCTCCATTTTGGGAGAATGGGTATAAGAGACAGAAACCCTAGTAACATCAAAAAAAGTATTTGGATGCACTTGTTAACCTACAAGGCTATGGACGAAGATCTGGAAAGTGGGATTTGACTGGATGGCTACTCATCAACTAGCCTGAACATGATGGACTGAATGGCTTCCTCCCATGCTGTAAACTTCTATGACTCTGGTCAGGAATAGTGGTATCACTATCTGTAGCCAAATTATTGGACTGACTTTAAAAATGCATGCCACCAGCAGATGAGTGGTTGAAGCATTATAAACAGCATGCCCAAACTTCTCTTATGTAAACAGTCAGCAGGCAAAGCTCCTAGATTATAGCACACATTCAGAACTTAGACCTGCTTCATTCCATTACTGCCTTACCAACTGTTCCAGCGGGGAAGATGGATCGAGCTAGGTCAATATGCCCCATCAACACTCGAGTGTACGCTTCCTAATAAATACACAAAAGGAAACCATTTGTTAAAGGGTAAGATCATTCTACATCTATAAATTAGAGTGAGATTTAACTGTGTTACTTGAGGAAATCGGCCATTTTAATGAAATGCAATTGATCTAGATGTTTTGGCATCATTTCAAAGCACAGCCCAAGAAGTCATTGTTGAACACTTCCTCCCGTGAGAATATCTGAATAAAACCGTCAAACTTTTTCTAAATCATTAAACATTGTTACAATTTATAAAAAATATGAAAATTTAATGTAAAAATTTAAGAGACGATGCAAACAAAATGTTTTTTTAATGAGTGGAGGAACAGAGGCCTGCAGTTACATTAATTTTTAAAGGAAGGATTCCAGGTGGAGAAAGGCATTAAGAAGCAAATGGGATTCCTGAATTTATATGCAAAACATGGAATACAAAATCAAAAAGGCGATGATGAATTCATGCAAGACTTGGGCTGGGCCGTAGTTGGAGTGCTGGAGGCATTTTGAACATCTTATTATAGGAGAGATGTTGGAGTTATGAGGACACCAGGAATGAGGGCACATTAGGGTCGATGCGACAGCTTGCTGGCTTTTTTGTCCAGATGTGCAAAATAGTTATTGTGGAGCAGAAATTTGCAAAGTCTATCCTATCATTTGAAGGCTGATTCTGGCCTTGGGTGTCTGTGTGGAGTTTGCATATCCTCGTGTCTGCGTGGGTTTCGTCCCGGTGCTCGGGTTTCCTCCCACTGTCTAAAGATGTGCAGGTTCAGTGGATTGGCCATGTTAAATGTGCAGGGTTATGGAGTGTAACAGGCTCTTTCGGATAGTTGGTGCAGACCCGATTGGCTGAATGGCCTCCTTCTGCACTGTAAGGATTCTGTGCGACCATGGGATTCTAAGGATTCTAATTGTTAACTTAGAAGCTAGGCAAGTATATACCACAGAAGAGTAGCACAAAGAAATATCTAATAGATGTAATCAAATTTATAGAAGGGATTACTAGGGTAAAGCATGAGCCCAGAAGGTGGCTCACCTGGATATAAATGTCAAGACCACCCTCCCCTGACTTCTAGCACTGATTCTGTCAAAGTTCAGGCAGAGATGTTAGGATTTTGATGGTAATGATAAGGTAGGGGTGCAGCTGAACCATTTTGCCACTCTGCACGAGACTGGGAACCATGATGTGGAGATGCCGGCGTTGAACTGGGGTAAACACAGTAAGAAGTCTCACAACACCAGGTTAAAGCCCAACAGGTTTATTTGGTAGCACAAGCCACTAGCTTTCGGAGCGCTGCCCCTTCATCAGGTCAGTGGGAGTTCTGTTCACAAACAGGGCATATAAAGACACAAACTCAATTTACAAAATAATGGTTGGAATGCGAGTCTTTACAGGTAATCAAGTCTTAAAGGTACAGACAAAGTGAGTGGAGAGAGAGTTAAGCACAGGTTAAAAAGATGTGTATTGTCTCCAGCCAGGACAGTTAGTGAGATTTTGCAAGTCCAGGCAAGTCATAGGGGTTACAGATATTGTGACATGAACAAAAGATCCCGGTTGAGGCCGTCCTCATGTGTGCGGAACTTGGCTATCAGTCTCTGCTCAGCGACTCTGCGTTATCGTGTGTCGTGAAGGCCGCCTTGGAGAATGCTTACCCAAAGATCAGAGGCCGAATGCCCGTGACCGCTGAAGTGCTCCCCAACAGGAAGAGAACAGTCTTGCCTGGTGATTGGCGAGCGGTGTTCATTCATCCATTCTCGTAGCATCATGCAGACCTTCACGACACACGACAACGCAGAGTCACTGAGCAGAGACTGATAGCCAAGTTCCGCACATATGAGGACGGCCTCAACCGGATTCTTTTGTCCATGTCACACTATCTGTAACCCCCACAACTTGCCTGGGCTTGCAAAATCTCACTAACTGTCCTGGCTGGAGACAATACACATCCCTTTAACCTGTGCTTAACCCTCTCTCCACTCACATTGTCTGTACCTTTAAGACTTGATTAGCTGTAAAGACTCGCATTCCAACCATTATTTTGTAAATTGAGTTTGTGTCTTTATATGCCCTGTTTTGTGAACAGAACTCCCACTTACCTGATGAAGGGGCAGCGCTCCGCAAGCTAGTGGCTTGTGCTACCAAATAAACCTGTTGGACTTTAACCTGGTGTTGTGAGACTTCTTACTGAGACTGGGAAGACAACATTAGTGCCTGGGACTAAATCAGAGAAATAATAATCTCTCTCCCAGAAAGCAATGCCCCATGCAGTCCCATTTGTAAAAAAAACACCATTTAAAAAAATGCAGCCTTTTCTTTGGGAGTTGAGTTTAATCCTGGACTGGACCGCTAGCACATTTTCAGTGGAGGGAATGTTGTTAGATATTGAATTTTTCACTCTATGGACAGTGGGGATTGAGACCTGCTCTATCACATCTATTGTCACCTGAGCCTGGATCAGTTTAACTCAATTACAGGTTAAGGAATGAAGTGGGAACTTTCCTGTTCTGTATGATTAGCTTCATATCATGCTGTGTATTTAAGAACTGAGGTACTGGGAAGCTGAAGAGAAAATAGCTTAATTTCAGGCTCCAGTTCTGTGATCACAGTCTTAATGATCATGTTAACATAAATCTGCAAAAGGAAATGCTTATACAGACAAATTTGTAGACTCACGTACCTTCTGAAAATTGGTGGGGATTCCCCAGTGTAATGTGCGAGTTATATCAGTTGTTCCATCCCTAGGTTTTAATATAACGTCACAATGTTTTAAGAAGAATGACACATTAAGGACAAAAATGTGGCTGACTATCTTTTTTGCTTCCTCCAGTCTAACATGGTAAGCACAATGGAACATTTTCTCCAGCCATTATTTGCAGCAAGGAATGTCATCTCTTAACACCTTTTTACATCTATTCACATCTTTCAGAAACATCCCAAAACATTTCACACATAACAAATTGAAGTGTAGTTACTTTTTGATATTATGTGAGCAACTATTTTGTAGGAAAGTTTTCACACAAGTAACAACGAAATGGATTCTTTGTGTAGATTGAGGGAGCAAGCCAGAGAACTTAATGCTTCACTTTGATCATATCTTCATTCAGAAATACAGAACACAGAAAGTCTTGCACCAAGATTGGAGCTGTTATTAACAACTACGATGATGTGGAGATGCCGACGTTGGACTGGGGTAAGCACAGTAAGAAGTCTCACAACCTGTGCTGCCAAATAAACCTGTTGGGACTTTAACCTGGTGTTGTGAGACTTCTTACTGTTCTAACAAGTACCATCAGAGGAAAGCTTCCCACTACCCAATATAAAATATCTCACTCCAGCTATTTGGATTGTCAGTTGCTGAAATAAAAGGAACTCAAAACTGCGGAATTTTTAAAAATCTCTTTCAGTCCTTAATTTCTCCCACCATTTGTGGGCTTTTAAAATCAAATCATAGCATAATTCAATGATAACCTCCAAACTTACTTAATTTCTTTTTGTTTCTTTTTGCAACATTACCGGTATCTTATCACCATTTACATTGGTTTCATTAAAAAAACCCAAATGTTTTAAAGTGAAATCCTTTTAATTAAACACCATCATATGATCGAATCTAAAGAAACTTCCAACAATTTGGGAGAATGATCTTGACTAATTCAGAGTCGACTCAGCATCTCAAATTCCCCTGCAGCTTCCCCCTCCCCACTCCTATCTCCCCCTTCCCCCTGCCCACCCCCACCTCCCCCTTCCCACACTGCCAAACCTCTTGCGAGTCTGAGGCCTTTCTTTCTATTTGTGGGTTTGTTCCAAAATCAGTCTGAATTTAAAGTTTAAGTGAGCTATTTGTCACAGCACTGTTCAGATGGAATAATTGTCTATTTTGTTTCATTGAGGTACTGGGTCAAGGTGGGACACCACCACGGTTAAAAAGAGTAAAAGATAAAAAGTCAATCTGGAATTTATGATTGAGGATCCTCACAGCTTTGAGATTTGGGGAAAGAATGAGTAATTGCAAGGAGTCTTGAGAGATGATTTCCCATTGGACACCCCTGTCAAGAGGCAATATTTGCTGGGAATATCAGTCAGGGAATTGTCTGCCTGCAGCCCCTGATCATTCATGCAGTTGCTTTAAATTACACTAGTGGTTTCTGAGCTTGCCTCAATCTTGTGCATTTGACCAATTGCTGCTAAATCTACCCTGTAGGATAAATGGAGTGTGTGTCTGTGTATACGTGTGTGTGTACATGTGTGTGTATGTGTGTGTACGTGCATGTGCGTACGTGCATGTGTGTGCATGTACGTGTGCGTGTACGTGTGTGTGTACGTGTGTGTATGTGTGTGTGTGTATGTACATACTTACAGGTACTGTCCTCCAGAGTCTACCAGGTACATCTCATCTGGACTCAGCTTCCTGTCTGTTTCATTGTTGGGACTAAGTCAAAAAGTGAAAAAAAAAGTCAGTGAACTTGGCAATTCAGATCCAGTTAAACAGCCTCAGATTTGAATCAATAGCTTAGGCTGAAGTTTTGATTGTTGGTAATTTTTAAGTTTTGACGGCACGGTTACTTTATCACATTTTGATTTTTAAAAATCATATAAATAGCCTTTCCTCTTCTCCGCAACATCGAAATGCTGAAATCAAGACTTCCAACCTCTCATTCCAAATTCTTCTTTTCCTTGATCTCAAATTCCATAATTCTTCTCACATTCCCAATAACCACCTCAAGTTTCATATCATCTAACACCTAATTCCTGATATGGGTAATAGCTTAAGTGAAACACGGGGGGAAGCACTGCACACAGCACATTGCAGCATCCAACTATTTTTTGTCTCTTTATCTTTCTGTTGTACTTGTGGTTATCACTTCATTGAAATGCCCTCCCTGGTTTCTTTTCAGCAAAAAATGCATCAGCAACAATGTGCAAATGCATGACAGATACAGTATAATGTGGATAAATGTGAGGTTATCCACTCTGGTAGCAAAAACAGGAAGGCAGATTATTATCTGAATGGTTATAAATTGAGAGAGGGGAATGTGCAACGAGACCTGGGTGTCCTTGTGCACCAATTGCTGAAGATAAGCATGCAGGTGCAGCAGGCGGTGAAGAAGACAAATGGTATGTTGGTCTTCGTAGTGAGAGGATTACAGTACAGGAGCAGGGATGTCTTGCTGCAATTATACAGGGCATTGGTGAGGCCATACCTAGAATATTGTGGGCACATTTGGTCTCCTTATCTGAGGAAGGATGTTCTTGCCATAGAGGGAGTGCAGCAAGGGTTTACCAGACTGATTCCTGGGATGGAGGGCCTGATTTATGAGGAGAGAATAAGTCAGTTAGGATTATATTCACTGGAGTTAGAAGAATGAGGGGGATCCCATAAAAACCCACAAAACTCGAACATGACTAAGACAGGATAGATGTAGGAAGGATGTTCCTGATGGTGGAGGAGTTCAGAACCAGGGGTCATAGTCTAAGGATATGGGGTAAACCTTATAGGATTGAGATGAAGAGAAAATTCTTCACCCAGAGAGTCGTGAGCCTGTGGAATTCACTACCTCACAAAGCAGTTGAGGCCAAAATATTGAATGTTTTCAAGAAGGAGTTGGATATAGCTCTTGGGGTGAAGGGGATCAAAGGGTATGTGGGGAAAGTGGGATCAGGCTATTGAGTTGAATGATCAGCCATGATTATAATGAATGGCAGAGCAGGTTCAAAGGGCCAAATGGCTCACCCTTGCTCCTATTTTCTATGATACTTCCTAACCTTGCCTCTGTGGTGTTAAATCAAGATTGAATTAACACTTGAAAGTGAAATTTTGCTTGGTGCACAGATAAGATATATTGACAGAACTGCAATGGGACTGGCCCCTGATAAGATTGCCAGTCCGCCCGGAATGTCTGCCAGTCCTCCCGGAATGGGGTTTGGATCTCCAGGGTGCTGCTGCTCTGAATGTTGAGACCCAATATTGGGCTTTGGATTGGTTCGAAGATTGTAGAATAGAACCCATTGCACCCAGAAAAAATGTGTTTCTAGGAATGTTCAGCCTGACTCACCAGGAGCAATGTCGCAATAAGATATGATAATTTGATTTTTAAGATAATCAGTGGCAGGGACTGTCAGTGACTGGGTGACATTATCTTGTCTCGTA
The DNA here is from genome assembly GCF_964213995.1 of Mustelus asterias. Classification (NCBI taxonomy): domain Eukaryota; kingdom Metazoa; phylum Chordata; class Chondrichthyes; order Carcharhiniformes; family Triakidae; genus Mustelus; species Mustelus asterias. The sequence continues at coordinate 105,580,091 of NC_135804.1, read as the reverse complement.
TTTTAATTTACTCAGTAAAATCCAGGGTTCAAATGTTATAAATTCTGAGTCTATAAGGTCAACTTTACTTTTTAATCATGCTGCTTTTCTCATTTAATATGAAATCATTCACAAAATATCAGAAGTAGAACATGGACGTACGAAGTGTGTTTGAAATTCAATCTGATTAGAGTCAGTAGTGATGCAGCATCCTACTTGGAACTTGTGAATATACAGTCCTGTGGGTTAACTCTGAATTTCTGCTCCCAGGTCGGGGGTGCAGAGTCAGGACAATTGTGGCTTTGTGAATTCGGCTTGGGAAAAAGTGCCCCAGAGGTTGAATTTTCAATTTGGAGGGTTGGGTGACACCGGAAAGAAGTAAGGGGCTGCTGGGTTTGGAAACTGGCTGGGTGAAAGGCAAGGGTGGGAGTGGATTCTTACGAGAAACGGGGCAATCCTGAGCCCACGCTTGCTGTCCTTGCGAATGCCGTCGGGGGCTCAAGGTCGGGAAGTTGCTGATCTCACGGGAGAAAAAGTGATCTCAGATCTTCTCGATCCCTCATCGGTGACATCATCAGGTTCATGATGTCATAATGGGCATGGACCTGCTTTACATGAATTTCAATACACTTGAATCTCTTTAACTCACCACCTTCACCCTATATTGACACCACGCCAATGTGATGTCCCGCCGGCACGGTTTAGAACAGGTTCACTGAGATGTGAACCTGTCATGGGAGTCTCCCTGGGGGCGTAAAGCTGAGTACAACCTCTGGGTGGGGGGGGGAGGGCATGGCCAGGCACTGCCCTGCCCCTTGGCAGAGGTTGGCACTGCCAGGTCAGCACCATACCATCCTGGCAGTGCCAAGCTGAGACAAAGGGTGGGCCCCAGTGGGAGCCTAAATGGGGGGGGGGGGAGGGGGTGCAATTCATTTAGATTTGGTTGTGCGCCAGGAGCAGATGAAGGAGCAAGGGATGCCAACGATGCACATCTGAATGTGGGGTGGGAGAAGGGGTCAATGATCGGGGAGGGGGGGGGGGGGGCGAGGAGGGAGGCGGGATAAGAGAAGTGCTGACTCCAACTGGGGGTAGGGAGGGAAGCGCCTGAGACTTCCATGGTGGGTTGGGCAGAATGTTCACTCATGTTATGATCGGGGCACCCATTAAAGATGGCGTCCCGATCTCTGTGCAGCCGGGTTTTGCTGGCTAGTTGAGGCGGCTCTCCCTGCACCACCCCGCCGCCCCCCCCACATGATGGTGTGAAACACAACCCTTTGTGTTTTTTTTAGGTAGAGTATTGTAAGATCCGGAGGGTAAAGTGGCGTGTTTCCCTGGAGAGAAAATAACACTGCCATTTTTTGGTAAGTTTTCGCCCAAAGTGTGATTTCTGGTGAAAAATGGGTGTGAAACTTTTCAGCTCCACTGATCTGTTTCTCCAGATCTGAAACTTTGAATGCAAGAAAAGGATCCCCTTGAAAGGTCTATATTTGGCTAAACCAGCTGTAAAACCCGCTGATGTCACATCATGTCAGCAAGGGATGAACATTTAGTGAGGGGATAATTTGCTTAGGGGGATGTATAATTATATTTAATTTTATTGAAATCTATTAAATCAGGTTCATACCCAGTATGGATGTGAATCTGACTATGTTGCTGACGAGGGGCAGGGCAAATTGGAGATGGCAATCTCACCGGTCAGATTTGCGATTTGTGGTTTTCGCTGGATTTTGAGCCCCCTCCGGCGATCTCGCACCCGGAGAGTGGGGGCTCAAGATCCTGCACATGAAAAAAGCAATGAAACAAATATCAGACCTCCCCCTTAAACCACCTGCTCCCAGACATTCTCCATGAATTATCCATGCAAACCCAGGCCACCTCAAGCTCATTCACCCGCCTCCCCCATCTCATGGCCTCTTATACCTTCCCTGCCAACTTCCTATGGCCCCTCATACCCTCCATATCCATGCCAACCTATGCCCCTCCACCTACCCCCATGGTGCAATTCTCACAGTGCCAGCTCATGCCCCCACCTTTTGCAACGTGCTGGTTATTGTTCGGTAGGTCTGAAGAAGCATTCGTGGTCATACAGAGGTTAACTGTAAGTCTTTATTGACTCTTAGAATTATTTACAAATGTACAGTAATGAGTACAAGCTAACAACGGTCTGCGTGCTTTCTGGTACACACTTGACTGATCCTCGGTCTGACTCATTTCTCTCTTACATAACTGTGTGGACGGCACTGTACTCATCCCACATGAGCCCTGTGTGTGCAAAAGTTCAGGCCTTACTGCGTGAGGGACAATGTACTGCCTGAGCATTACAATTTAGTACTAAGGGTCCTAGCAGCAGTAAAATGGTTAGTTTCTGTGCAGCAATAACAAGTTTTCTAGGAATAGTCCAGTGAGCATGGAGTTAAAAAAAATCAAGAGGTGTCACTTTTATTCACCAGAATTAATGACCCAGGACTGAAATTGCAGGAACATGTGGCTATGAAACATTCAACGTTTGAGAATGAGATTTCATTAGAGAGTCATTTATTATCGAGAAAACAAGCACACTCTCATTTTTAATTAAGAGAGAAATGTCAGCCTCTCATGAATGTATGCCTTCTGGATTTTAAACCTTTTGAACATTATAGATAAATCGACCCTATGAAAATGTGAATGGGGATGGAGATTAGATTTTATCATCTCCAAACAGATGTAATCAGCTGCTGTCAAGGTCACAATTCGAACTCAGGCATTGACCTCCAGAAAAGTTCCATCATGGCAGATGGAGGAGGAGGTTTTGTGAGCAGCAAAATTTGCTGCTCACAAAAAAAGTCTGAATATTTTTATTTTGCTGCAGCCCAGATGGAATGGGATTTAGTACTTGGTTTAAAAAATAGTATCCATATAACTGCTGAACTATAAAATTAGCTTCCTGTGAATTACACTGAGGTCATCGCTGCTGTGTCATTTTATTGGCAGATTGCACTTTTATTAAGTTGTATTTCTTTGATATTAAAATACCTCAGAGGATGGATTGCTGCACTATCAGGAATCCAGACGCAATGCTTCTTCATCCTGCATTCGTCACATCAGCCCAATTAAAATAGCTTCATTGTAAGTCTGTCTAGTTTGAGGTATGATGTCCCAGGTCTGTACCCGCTTCTCAAAGGTAGTCCTGCCTCTCCTCCTCCTATTTCCCTGTGTGCAGGCAGCAACCTCTTCCTCCTGATCTTCTGCTCTGTCTCTGGCCTTCGGTTGCTCATGGTGACAGGCTTCCACAGCCTCTATGTGTGAGGGTGCCATGCCCATCTTATATGTTCCTTCACACAAAACCTCATGAGTCTTCTTCTCGCACAAATTCCTTCCTGGCACATTTGTGCACGAGTCAGGAGGGGAAACAATAATTGCCCTACAAGACCATTAGCCCCACTCTCCTACTCCCTTGGGTTAAGGGAAGACAATTGGAATTGATCTTGTGCCAATCCTGGGGCAGTAAACACCAGTTCAAAGTCAATACCACAGGGGGAACGAACCTCTCCTGGCTATCCAATCAAAGGCACAAAGTTCAGCCCCTGTTCTCAGCAGGTCCACTTTGCACACTGGGTTTCACACTCCTGGGATACAGACCTGAGTGGAGGCAGCTGATGACTGAAATGGCCAGCTGTCACTTTGAACTGCACATGTGCAAAACATGTCTGCCATTCCTGTCCCTGCAAAACCTGGGAAATGTTGTGTTTGGGGCAGGACTCATGATTTTAGGTTCCGTGCAGCATTGGTCCATGACAGAGACTCTCAATCTTGATGAAACTCCAGGCCATTTACTTCATGCAGGTGCTCACCTCACCCCCAAAGCACTGCTTCCATTTACTCTTGTTCTTCCCACAAAAGCGCAACATTTTCAAATGCTGTAGTCTTCACTCCCTCTTTCATGTCCCTCTTTCACTTCTGTGTTATTGCCAACCATTTCCCTCTTCTATTGTTAGGTTGTTTGGTGTTTCACCAAGGGATCTGCAGACTTGTGTAGCTGAACATGAACCATTTATTAACACATATCTATAAACATCTCTCCAAGGTATAGCTCTATCTAGATGTTATATTCATGACTTCTCTCGGACTATCACATAATCTACCATCATATAACTCGACATCACAATGTGGGCAGTACTGTTCTTCAGTCTGACGTTAATCCTTACTATGCTGAACATCGTTATACTACACCTTCCTTCCTTCCATCAGAACTGCCCATACCCGAGTCCTGCTGCTGATGTTAGTGATTTCAGGCATGGCATCCTGTAGGTCAGAATTCCTGTTCTTGTGTAAATTCCTGCTTGGACTATGCAGCAGAAGAATCAGTTGGATTAAGAGCAGGATTTGGTAAGAGATTGAGGGAGTGTGGTAAACCACTGTCGTGCCTTCGGCACGGTTGAGCTGTATATATTGTTGCCACTACTGTTCGTATATGAGACACTCCCTGACACCTTTAATTCGGCTGCACCTTTAACTGGAGGCTCCGCCCTCAGGGTATAAAGGCTGCAGCCCTCCCCCTCCGGCCTCAGTCGGGAGATCCTCATGCCCAGTATTGTTCTGTTTATTGTCTGTTCCACATCGTTCCTTTTTAGTGAATAAAAGCCTTCTGTTCCTGGCAACATCAGCCTAGTCTATTTATCAGACGCGCCTCAATTTTATTCGCTAAAAGTTTTTAAGGCGATGGAGCAGTTGCTAAAACCAGACAAGTTAGATCTCGATCCTCAGGCTGCCGGTGCCTCCAAAATCTTTAACCACTGGCTTCATTGTTTTGAAGCATTTATCGCCTCATCCACCTCGGTCATCGTGACGGACAGCGACAAACTCCATGTGCTCCACGCCCGTGTAAGCGCACACATCTTCGCAATGATTTGCGACGCCACTACGTATGACGAGGCAATCGAGATACTGAAGGGCCGGTACAACCAGCGGCTGAACGAGGTATACGCAAGACACCTGCTAGCCACACGCAGGCAACAGCCCGGGGAACCTACAGAGCAATTCCTGAGGGAGCTGCGGGCACTCGGCAGGGCTTGTGGCTGCAAAGCCGTCTCGGCCGCTCAGAATACGGACGATCTCATTAGGGATGCCTTCGTCGCGGGTATCCGGTCATCGTACGTCCGGCAGCGACTTCTGGAGCAAGGTGGGCTCGACCTTACGAAGTCGGTGGAACTTGCAGGCTCATTGGAGGTGGCTTTTAGAAAGCTCGACGCATATACCCCCGACCATGTGAGCACACCGTGGGCGCCGCGATCGCCAGCGCCGCTGTACCCGGGTGGGTCCCAAGTGAACGCCGTGTCACGTCCCGAAGTGGAGGGGACCACAGCTGCCATCCCCGGAGGCCCAAAGTGCTATTTCTGCGGTCTGGATAAACACCCACGACGCCGCTGCCCTGCGAAGGACGCTACCTGTTCTGCCTGTGGGAAGAAGGGGCATTACGCCAAGGTATGCCGGGGAAAGTCGGCCTCAAAGCCCAGCAGTGCCGCGTGCGACCCTCGGGAGTCACCCTCCCCACCGCCATCGACCACGTGCGGATCGCGGGGGCCGCCATCTTGGGCGCCGTCGACCGCGTGCAATTCGTGGGGGCCGCAATCTTGGGCGTCATCAGCCGCGTGCGACCTGCGGGGGCCGCCATCTTGGGTGCCATCAATCGACTCACGGGGGCCGCCATTTTGTCTTCCGTCCACCGCATCCACGGTGCCTCCTACTCCGGACGCCTCGCCTGCTCCGACAGTGGCTTCAGTCGTGCTGGACCACTCCAGACCTCACCCACTCACCTGGTCAACTATGGGCATTGAGGCAAATGGCCACGTAACTGACTGCCTGTTTGACACAGGCAGTACCGAGAGCTTCATCCACCCGGCTGCGGTGAAGCGCTTCGGGCTGTCAGTGCTGCCGATGCAGCAGTCCATTTCCATGGCATCAACGTCCCGGTCTGTGAGTATCCTCGGCTACTGTGTAGCAAGCCTTAATGTACGTAGCACAGTGTACGAGAGGTGCAAGCTCCTCGTGCTGCCTCAGCTCTGCACTGCCGTATTACTAGGGCTGGACTTCATGTGCCACTTAGGAAGCGTCACGATGGTCTATGATGGGCCATTCCCCTCCATCTCGGTCCGAAACCCACAACTAAATGCTCAGCGGCCGCGTAATACCTGCAGTCTCTCGACCCTCAAGGTTACCCTTCCCTCGCTCTTCGAGCACCTCACCCCTGATTGTAAGCCTATTGCCACCAAGAGCCGGAGGTACAGCACTGGGGACCGGGCATTTATCCGATCAGAAGTGCGGCGTCTTCTGGGGGAAGGGATCATTGAGGCCAGTACCAGTCCCTGGAGGGCCCAAGTGGTGGTTGTGAAGACTGGGGAGAAGATGCGCATGGTTATTGACTACAGTCAGACCGTCAATAGGTACACACAGCTGGACACGTACCCTCTCCCGCGTATATCTGATATGGTCAATCAGATTGCGCAATATCGGGTGTTCTCCACCATCGATCTGAAGTCGGCATACCACCAGGTCCCTATCCGCCCATCAGACCGCCAATATACCGTCTTCGAGGCCGCTGGCCGGCTCTATCACTTCCTACGGGTCCCTTTCGGCGTCACTAACGGGGTCTCGGTCTTCCAGCGTGAGATGGACCGAATGGTGGACCAGAACGGGCTACGGGCTACCTTCCCGTACCTGGATAACGTCACCATCTGCGGCCACGATCAGCAGGACCACGACGCGAATCTCCAAAAATTCCTCCGCACAGCGGCACTTCTCAATCTGACCTACAACAAGGAGAAGTGCGTATTCAGCACACGCAGGCTCACCATCCTTGGTTGTGTCATGGAGAATGGGGTCATTGGCCCCGACCCTGACCGCATGCGCCCCCCTTTAGAACTTCCCCTCCCCACCACCCTTAAAGCGCTGAGGAGATGCCTGGGCTTCTTTTCCTACTACGCCCAGTGGGTCCCTCAGTACGCGGACAAGGCCCGTCCGCTTATGAAATCGACATCCTTCCCTCTCGCGGCGGAAGCCCGACTGGCTTTTGACCGCATCAAAGCTGACATTATGAAGGCCACCATGCACGCAGTGGATGAATCCATCCCCTTCCAAGTGGAGAGCGATGCGTCTGATTTTGCCCTAGCCGCCACTCTTAATCAGGCGGGCAGACCCGTGGCCGTCTTCTCGTGTACCCTCCAGGGCCCTGAACTTCGACACTCCTCAGTCAAAAAGGAGGCGCAGGCCATCGTAGAGGCAGTGCGACACTGGCGCCACTATCTAGCGGGCAAACGGTTCACCCTTCTTACGGACCAGCGGTCCGTTGCCTTCATGTTCAGCAATGAGCAACGAGGCAAGATTAAGAATGATAAGATATTGAGGTGGAGGATCGAACTCTCCACCTACAACTACGATATCTTATACCGCCCGGGGAAACTCAATGAACCCCCAGATGCTCTGTCTCGAGGGACCTGTGCCAGCGCGAACCTGGACTGGCTGCAGACGCTCCATAACGATCTCTGCCATCCCGGTGTCACTAGGTTCTTTCACTTCGTCAAGGCGCGGAATCTGCCGTTCTCCATTGACGAAGTCAGGTCTGTCACCAGGCATTGCCAGGTGTGCGCGGAGTGCAAACCGCACTTCTATCGGCCGGACAGAGCACAGCTCATCAAAGCTACCCGCCCCTTTGAACGCCTCAGTGTCGATTTCAAGGGGCCACTTCCCTCCAACAACCGCAATATTTATTTTCTCAACATCATAGATGAGTATTCGCGGTTCCCTTTTGCTATTCCCTGCCCAGACATGACCTCCGCCACTGTCACTGACGCCCTGCATAGCCTCTTCACCTTGTTCGGGTTCCCCAGCTATATTCATAGCGACCAGGGGTCCTCTTTCATGAGCGACGAGCTGCGGCAGTACCTACTTTCCAAGGGCATAGCCTCGAGTAGGACTACCAGCTATAACCCCAGGGGAAACGGGCAAGTGGAACGAGAGAACGCCACCGTCTGGAAGGCCGTTTTGCTAGCTTTACGGTCTAAGGGCCTTCCAGTCTCCCGTTGGCAAGAGGTCCTCCCCGACGCCCTGCACTCCATTCGTTCCTTGCTGTGTACTGCCACGAACGCTACCCCTCACGAATGCATGTTTGTCTTCCCCAGGAAGTCCTCCTCGGGAACCTCGCTACCGTCATGGCTGACGACCCCCGGGCCTGTCCTGCTCCGGAAGCACGTGCGGACCCATAAGGCGGATCCACTGGTCAAGCCGGTCCGTCTCCTCCACGCAAATCCCCAGTACGCCTATGTGGCGTTCCCCGATGGGCGGGAGGATATGGTTTCCATTCGGGATTTGGCCCCCGCTGGTACCGCACCCTACGGCCCCTCGCCCCTCACCCCCGATGCCCACCATGACACACCATTCCATCCTGACACTCCTGTGCGGCACTGTGCTAGTCCAGCCCCTGTGTACGGTACGCCTGAGACCCAGGAGCACCCTCCTCGTACCCAACGACGAGAAGGAACTGCGGAGACTGCGGACGTCATCAGACCAGACTCGGGATCGTCACCACAGCCCCCCCGAAACAGCACCCCAACCCACACTATGGCGGTCGCAGTGGACTACCCGCCCACCGGACCGTCTGAACTTATGAAAGTATGAACCACTATGTACCACCTCGCCCTGACGAACTTTTTTAAACAGGGGGTGAATGTGGTAAACCACTGTCGTGCCTTCGGCACGGTTGAGCTGTATATATTGTTGCCACTACTGTTCATATATGAGACACTCCCTGACACCTTTAATTCGGCTGCACCTTTAACTGGAGGCTCCGCCCTCAGGGTATAAAGGCTGCAGCCCTCCCCCTCCGGCCTCAGTCGGGAGATCCTCATGCCCAGTATTATTCTGTTTATTGTCTGTTCCACATCGTTCCTTTTTAGCGAATAAAAGTCTTCTGTTCCTGGCAACATCAGCCTAGTCTATTTATCAGACGTGCCTCAGGGAGGAGAATATTTTATTAGCTAATGCTGACACATGGACTGAGTCACACAACATTGACTGTCAGCATGTAACATTGGCGTGTTTGTCTGGAAGCCTGCGGTGGGAGATGGTACTGCTCACAACACTGACACAAACTCTCTGCTTTGCTTTAGGAAGCTCTCTATATCATTCCCAAAGAGCTATGGCTGAGAGAGTAAACCAACATATTTCATTTCGACAGGACCTGACTATTGATCTTGTGTTTCCTGACAGACGTTTCTTTAAACCTTTGATGTTTTTCTCAGCTGGCCTATCAAACACATTGCCGCACTTCTATTAGCAGCTTATCTGTAGACATTAACAACAGTCTAAAACCACTTGTGCAACTCTAGATTTAAGTTGTGGTTTACAGCAAACTGCACATGCTGGTGTGCATGCCTTGGTAAACAGAATGCTTTGTATTAATTATCTATTATATCAGCAGTGGTTAGCTTCACAAGCCGAATGTTTGTGCTGTCTTGTCCTTAACTGACTTCTCCAATGAGCAATTTAGCAACATGGAAAAATCAAATACTCCCAACATTACCTTCTCTCTAATCTTTAAAGTAACACTGGCATTGTTTGTAAGGTTGACAGTGATTAGTAGGCTCATGTAATCAAGACTGACACTTATGCCAAAAAACTCCGACCTCATCCGCAGCTGGGATTCTCCGAGGCTGCTTAAGGGAATGGAGTTTTGGCTGAGTGCCAAATTCTCCATTCTCAACGGGCAGTGGCGGCAGACACGGACGAGATCGGAGAATCCCGACCCTAGTTTCTTCTGGAATTTCACTTCTTCACACTTCAAAGGCATTGCACGTGGTCTCAGAGATTTTACATCTCAAGCAGTGAGGGGAAAAAAAACCACTTGTTTCAAATATCCAATTGCCAACTGCAAAAAAACACTAGTAGTCAGGGGTTTAATGTTTTAAGTTTAATTTGTGATTTGCTTTTTGTTTCAGGCTGTATCCCTTTAAGATGTTGTCCCTTTAATTTGTTTATCTGATTTAGTTTAATTGGTTATTTGATTTCTTTCAAAATAGGAGTAGTCAGTAGAAAGCCGAATAATCAAATTCCTCAATTACTTTTTACAGTTACCATTCACAAGTAAGCAAATACGAGCAAAACTGACCAATTAAAAAACTTAATTTTATTCCCACTGTTTTCAACTGTCATTTTCATTCTTCAGTTGGGCCAATGGCACAATGAGAAATAAAGTTTAGAACAGAAATGCACAAAATGTGTTTGTGTCAAAAATGCTTCCTTGGGTAGTACGAAGGCAAAATATCTTGAGCAAAGGTGATGGACCAGAATTTCACTGCCCTGCCCACCACAAGAATCAGAGCGGGCGAAGGGCGGACCATGGGAAGGTCCGTTGACCTCGGGTGGGATTTTACAGTTTTGGGACGTGTGCGGCCGTAAAATCCCACCCGATATGTTCATCCTGGGAAATAAGGGCTAAGAAGAATACAAGAAGAAAGAATAAGCTACGATTAAAATATATGCACTAGATGCCAAAACTGTGAATTCACCGAGGGAAGGAGGCAAAAGAATGATCATGAAAATGATCTAGATCAAGAGATTTATGCAAGGAAATAGGAATGTTATTTTCATTTTAAGCAAGGTCTCTAAAATCGTTGGTAAATAGTGTGACATTATATTTATGGTCCTGCAGCGTTCAGTATCGGTAAGGTTTTAATATTTTCCCATCCTGTCAGTCACATGAAATGTCGCTTCAGTAAATTTGCGTGCCACTCCAATGCTGAATTGTTGTCATGTTGAGGGTGCAATGAAATTTCTGCTTCAGATCCTGGTCAATGTGTGATGAAAACCATGTGAGATCTATTATAATGGGCAAAATCTTACCAAAAAATGGCAATGTTGGTTCTGGCATGAAAAACACACTGATTCCCTATGAACGACACACCTCCAACCGCTGACACCGAGAAGGGAAGCAGTGTAGGATCCGTGCTGCCCGAAAGCAGGCATGGACACTCAAGGCCCCAGCCCTGCCAAGGTAATCTCAGGCAAAAGGGCATGTAAGTGAGCAGTCTAACTGAGCTTCGGCTGTGGTTCCTCGGGATACACCTCGACATAGCGAGAGGGTGAGGAAGATTAAGACACTGTAGGCACTTAGCGGGCACGGGTAATATAAGCACTAGTGTAGATAGGTCACCATTTTGTTTTAAATGTTTGGAATTAAGTTTCACTTTGTTCACCCAAAGGGCCTCCACCCTGTATGTTCATGCCACCGAGCTTGGGGGAACCACCACATTTATCCAGTGCCTTACCCCTGTGGAGTGTGAGAATGGCAGTGCGATGTTCTTGCTACTCTTTGGTCAGCCCCCACTGTGGAAGGGCACTCCCTCAGCTGTGATATGGGCAGGAACTCAGAGAGGAGGACACAGAAAGTGCTGCCTACATACCAGCCTTCACAACTTTAAATCAAGGGACGCCCAACATGAAGGGAAGGTAAGGCCTGCCAGTGGCCCCTCCTGACCCCTCTCCACAAAAGGGCGATCCTGGGACTCCGACCCCTGGCTGCACATTGTGTCTATCTGTGTCCCCCCCCAAGTCCTCTCTGGTGCCCCATGAGCAGTGAACACTGCGGAGGATGCTGGCTGGCTGAGCGCTCACCTCCGAAATTCCCCTTGGAGGTGAAGGCACCAGGTTCACACTTATGTAGAGCTGTTGTAAATGGCACTGGTGTGATGTCACAGTGGCACCTGCTGAATATCCGGTAAGGGAGTAAGCCCCAGAGAGAGTGCTGGCTAATGACATGCTAATGTATTAAAATGAGATGTCTGCGGTCCCCCGCTGAGGGACCGAGAAGATCAGAACTCGAAACTCGCTGGCGTGAATCGCGCTTTCTGGATTTTGAGCACGCACTGCCATTCTCACAGATGGAGAGTGTGGACTCAAAATCACCCTCGCTAGGTGTAATTTTGTTAAGACCGATTGATCTAGAAGCAGAAGTTCATAATGATTCCAATGCCAAATCAGGTGCAGAACACAAAATAAAGAGAGGAGAAAAAGATGAGATTAAGAGAGAGGGAAAGCAGGGAAAGTCAAAAAAGAGTAAAAAGAAACCTATATATTTATTTTAACAAAGCCAAATGAATGAAACTCCATGCCTGTGGAAGTTAATTTTCAAAGCCAGAGAGAATGTTCAGCAGTAATTAAAAATTAGCATGCTGTTTAAAAGGTACTTTGTTAAGGCTTATCCATTTCAGACCTTTTCTGGTGAATTTAGTCCATATCACAGAATCACAAAATTGTTACAGCGCAGAAGGAGGCCATTTGGCTCATCACATCTGTGCTGGCTCTCCAACAAGCATCATGACAGTGCCATTCTCCTGCCTTTTCCGCGTACCCCTGCGCGTTGTTTCTATTCAAGTAATCATCTAATGCCCTCTTGAATACCTCAACTGAACCTGTCTCCACCTCGCTTCCAGGCAGTGCATTTCAGACCTGAATCATTCATGTAAAAATGTTTTATCTCACCTCACATTCGCTTCTTTTGAAAATCACTTTAAATCTGTGCCCTCTCATTCTTGATCCTTTTACAAGTGGGAACAGATTCTCTCTATCTACTCTGGCCAGTCCCCTCATGGTTTTGAACATCTCTATCAAATGTCCTCTTAGCCACCTTCTGTCCAGGGAAAACAGTCCCAACCTCTCCAATCTACCTTCATCACTGAAGTCTCTTATCCCTGGAGCAATTCTTGTAAACCTCTTCTGCCCTCTCTCCAATGCATTCACATCCCTCCTATAGTGTGGTGCCCTGAACTGTACACAATGTTCCAGCTAATATATCCACAACGTCAACATGAGAACTTCACACCCTTCAATGCATTTAAATGGAGAGCCAGATGGCAAGATGCATCTTGTGGAGGAATAATGCATCTTGAGAACAACTTCCAGATTTTTGTGCTCAACTGTACATCTATGCTTGCTGGAAGTTGCTGTCCAATTTACGAATAAATAATAGTGACCACTGTTCGTGTCACCATTACTTTCACAACAAAATCCAGCCCATAAACTCTGATTTCAGTATAAAGCACAGTGCAAAAATGTAACACTACTGTATAATCACACCTGCCCAAAAAGCAGATTGATGTTATTTACATTGAGAGATGTCAGTAGAATCAGCTATTTGTTTATCTTGACTGATGTTTACTTCTTGCGGGGTGGGGGGGGGGTGGTGGTCCACATTTCTGTACACTGACCTGTAGTGAGCAAGAGCTGCATTCAAACCACTGCCGGAAATGGTCTCGAAGCTGGGGCCTCTGAAAAACTTTTGCTCACTGTAAAAAGAGATGAAAAATGATTCCTCAATGGGTCCATTATATTGGTGATTGTTTTTTGTGAGGCTCAAACAATAAAAAATATTCTTGCATCAATGACTTGGAAATTGTTGTTGGTAACAGCAGTGGTAGTTTGGATGTTGCATCTGTTCAAGTGGCATTCCTCTGTCTGCTACTTTAACGGGAGATTCCTTCATCTAAATTAAACTGATCAGTGTTTGTATGAAGTTAAGTTTAAATGTATTTATTTGTGTCACAAGTAGGCTTACATTAACACTACAATGAAGTTGAAAATAGCAGAGAAGAATGTTTGACACTAATTTTGCCAAATTTTGCAATTTTGAGCGGCACAGTGGCATAGTGGTTAGCATTGCTGCCTCACAGCACCAGGGACCCGGGTTCGATTCCCGGCTTGGGTCATTGTCTGTGTGGAGTTTGCACATTCTCCCCGTGTCTGCATGGGTTTCCTCCGGGTGCTCCGGTTTCCTCCCAAAGTCTGAAAGACATGCTGGCTAGGTGCATTGACCCGAACAGGTGCCAGACTGTGGCGACTCGGGACATTTCACAGTAACTTCATTGCAGTGTTAATATGAGCCTTACTTGTGACCAATAAATAAATAAGCTATAAAACTAAACAATCTGGGCTAATATTGGTAATGAAATGTACAGTGGTTCTAATATTTCATACACATTATAAATATTGAAAACATCTCTCATTGTGTGTAAGAGACACTATCACCACAATTTCTTTTTTAGAAATGAATGAATGGGAACATTGCACAGTAAAATGGTAGTCTGAGGATTATGTAGCAAAGCATTTTACATTCACTTTAGCTCTATTTTCAGAGAATCAAATGTTCACATTGCAAGCAATAAGGAATGATCTATCTCAGTTATTACAATCACCCAAAACAATTGGTGTGCTTTCATTTCTTTGGAATTGCTTCCCACAACCTCAATGCATGTTAAAAGCACCTTCTATTTTAAATTAGATTTGGAATGCGTAACCTCTTTACTGGAGACATGTGCCAAAAATTCCTAATTCAAAATTCTGTATTGGAGTTGCTTTGTTGAACACACGCAGGAACACACTGCAATGTAATCTGTGGCAAAATGGACACAGTGGCCAGGGCAACGGGCTGTGGCCTACATTGATCCAAAATTGAGTACCTTTAAAGTGGGGACAGTTAAAGAATGATATATGTACACCTCGTTGTCAAAATCCCTCATGTATGGACCTGGATTGAGCAACTGCTGATGAATAAGCCTGATATGTGAGAGCACTGGACTTCATCAAGGCAGTTGACACAATTCATGGTGCTCTATGTCGATACTTCTGGACCGAAAGCTGATAGGCATTGTGCAGCTGCAAGTGTTAAAACATTTCAAAGCATATAAGGGACAAAGTGAAACACTGGTAATTTTAGAAGGATGCTCCTTTACAAGGTTTAAGATGGCAGTTTGGATAAGTTTTAAGATGGTACAAGACCCCTTGAAAAACACAAGAAGGGATATGTGTCCAAATTAACATTGGAATTTTGGAATTTTGCCACCAATGGTGTAGCTTGAACTGAGTAATCTGAAACATTTGAAAATAATCAAAATTCAGCGACAACTTGACAAAAATAATGAACATTGAAACTAACGTACAATATCAGTGAACTCTGGCTTTGAAATCCAATTATATGAACATTAATATAATTTGTCCATATAAAATTTCTCACAATTTTAGCTAAGGTATTACTTTTTATTTTCAAATAAATTAACAAAATAATCTCATATGAATGCATGAAGCATTTACAAGTCCTATGTTCAAATTTCTCCTGGGCTTTTAATCCTATATTTCATAACATATTGCTGAGACATTTAATATATCTCGAGTGTGAAGATTAGTAATTAATACAATAGGTTTTGTTTTGAAAATGCTGCCTGTGTGATATAGAATTCTGGTAAGTTGTGTTTTAGCTGAAGCCACTCTCATCAGGATGAGCATCAGCCAGTAGGCATACCATCTGCCTTTACGCAAACTTTCTGTAAGTTTTGTACCTGCGCAACTTGTTTAAATAGAGTGCCCCTGAGAGTTCCGTCACTGTTTGGGTTGGAACGTTCTTTTCCAGCCATACAAGGTAGCGTATGACAGCGACTGCATCACGCACCTAACAAAATAGCAGTTGTAAGTGCAAATAATGTATTATACCCACATCTCACTAACCCCACCAATGCCCTCCACATGAACATTATCATCATCACAAACCCCCTCCCCTTACCAGCAATCACCGTCACCAACCTGATTCTACGGTGTGAATATTTGGCATTTCATGTTATTTTTTAACTCTTTAAATGCTCTTTTCTGCCATGTAAATGACTGCCTGTTATTTTAACAGTAATTTAAATAAGTTAGTAAGCATTAAAAGGTACATATGGGGGATTTCACATGAGTGCATTAATTAAATAATTAAAAATAGTACAAAGTAAGCAGGAAGGTGCATTTCATTTCAATGACAAAGTGGAAAATAGGTTTGCTGGGATTTTCCTGTTGTTAAGACTTCCTATGCTATGGCCGGGTGTATTACTTGTACAGGTGCACATGTCATTTAGTAGCAGCAAGCTGGCTGTAGTCAATTGTACTATTTGTGGAATCCTTTCCACCCTTTCTCCTGGCAGGATAGTGTAATGACTTCAATCAGGTCCATGAGTTGGACCTGCTGGAATATGAGCTCCCTAATTGAGGCCTCATCACATTATGATTTAATGTTTTAAGTTTCCTTTCGACTTTGTTTTTTGTTTGGGCTGTTCCCCCTCCTTTTGGGGAGCTGCCCCTTTTAATTTATCTTTAAGTTAATTTGAGTTTGTTTATTTGGTTGGTTTTGAAAGAGATCCCTAATTGAGGCCTGTTAAGGCTGCCCAATCAGGGAGCTTTACAGAGACATATAAGGCAGAAGTTTCCTGCCACAGGGATTGTAACAGGTGGGACACAGACTGTGCAAGGCCTGTTGTCCTTACATAGGGTTTTCCAGTTTTGGGGTGAGCATGGCTGGAAAATCCAGCCCATAATGTGGAATGTGTA
Source organism: Mustelus asterias (assembly GCF_964213995.1). NCBI lineage: Eukaryota > Metazoa > Chordata > Chondrichthyes > Carcharhiniformes > Triakidae > Mustelus > Mustelus asterias. The sequence goes on along the minus strand of NC_135804.1, from coordinate 105,563,732 downwards.
GTCACCAGCAATCGGAGTAAATGCTCTGTACTGAGAAGTATCTGCTTGAATATTGCAGACCATTGTAAATAAATTAGTTTTGGTAAAGGGACACTGGCCTCTCAGAAGTTATTTCAGATATCGGTTTTATATATATCAATTGTTCATTTAGCATCAATAAAGTAGCTGGTCTGTTGGTCTGTCATCAAGCCATAAGGGGACTAATAACTTGCTCCAGCTATTTTCTGTGTAGGCATTTTGTGCAGTCCATTCGAACACACAGGCCGAAATTTTACCGGCACGCCTGCCCTGGTTCCGGGGGCAGGTGCGGCTCGGTGAACAGCAATCTCCCTGTTGGCCTCGGGCAGAATCGTACGAACCTCGGGTGGATGTGCCAGTAAAATTCCACCCATACTCTACGCTGATACTTCAGTGAGTTACTGGCAGAGTGCTACATTGTGCAGCCTGCCTGTTTAATTGCAAAGAAACAATCCCATATCCCTTTTGTATAGAAAATATGTAAAGTAGTTTGGGACATTCTTAGCTCATGCAAGGCGCTTCACTAATTCAACCTATTTTTCTTTAACAAGCAGCTATATTTTAATATCTATTATATCCCAGTCCTTTACTATACAACAGGCCTTTATGGCTCTTCCAATAATGAGAAACCAATTTGCGTTGGTTATCACTCAATATAACAATTACATCTCTTAAACATCATTTTTTACCATTTGAAGCACTAAGGCAGGACCTCATTTTGGATTTTTGCCTATTCCTCTCATAGGTGCTTCTTGTATACTCACATGTGCTGCTTTCAGTCCTTTCTGTTCTCTGTTGTTCTTAACAGATTTGGTGACTTGTACTGGGGAGTATCTATCAATAAGCAATTTTGACTGAAAAGATAGAAAAATAAATCAATAATTGAGCTTGAGGCCTACACTTTACAGACATGTGTTCATAGTTTTTATACAATAAACTAATTTCCTCAAAACCTCATCCTAATGGCTGTTAGGCTCTGTTTGAACTCAAACATTTATATGTGGTATTTATGTCATGTTGGGGGGATCCTCCAGGCCAACTAGCTCCTGACGAGAATTGCGATGGCCCAGAGAGCCGGGCATGAGGTACAAAAAACAGGTTTGCCGCCCTCCTAATGCTCCAAACCTGATCCGCCATTCCCAATTGGGTTCCCATCCAAGTGAGGACCTGGCGTATTCAATCCCAAAGTCAAGGAAGCACCACCAACCCCTCAGAAATGAGAGGTATCCTCCCCACCACATCAAGCGGGCATGAGGTTGACCAGACCTGATCCCCCACTCAGACCCCCTTTTCTCCTTGACTTCCCACTCAGGCCTCCTTCAGGCCATGCTCCTTGACAGAGCCAATGATACATTGCCCCTGGAACCCTCGCACTGACACCCTTGCCTGGAGCCTTGGGTGGTCAAGGAGGTAGGCACAGTCACTATTTACTTCCCTGCTGCTGTCAGGTTGCAGAGAAAAGATCCCTAAAGGGCTGGGGGCAAGGGGTTGGCCTTACCACTCTCCCCCAGAATAGGGGTGTCTTGGCTGGACTGCCCCTTCTGGCCCTGGCAGACCGGAAGATCACCCCTGGCATGGTGATTTCACAGTAAGAAGTCTCACAACACCAGGTTAAAGTCCAACAGGTTTATTTGGTAGCAAAAGCCACTAGCTTTCGGAGCGCTCGCTGCTCCTTCGTCAGGTACCTCAGGGAGTTCTGTTCACAAACAGGGCATATAAAGACACAAACTCAATTTACAAAATAATGATTGGAATGCGAGTCTTTACAGGTAATCAAGTCTTAAAGGTACAGACAATGTGAGTGGAGAGAGGGTTAAGCACAGGTTAAAGAGATGTGTATCGTCTCCAGCCAGGACAGTTAGTGAGATTTTGCAAGCCCAGGCAAGTCGTGGGGGTTACAGATAGTGTGACATGAACCCAAGATCCCAGTTGAGGCCATCCTGATGTGTGCGGAACTTGGCTATCAGTCTCTGCTCAGCGACTCTGCGTTGTCGTGTGTCGTGAAGGCTGCCTTGGAGAACGCTTACCCGAAGATCAGAGGCCGAATGCCCATGACCGCTGATGTGTTCCCCAACAGGAAGAGAACACTCTTGCCTGGTGATTGTCGAGCGGTGTTCATTCATCCGTTGTCATAGCATCTGCATGATCTCCCCAATGTACCATGCCTCGGGACATACTTTCCTGCAGCGTATCAGGGGGACAACGTTCGCTGAGTTGCAAGAGTATGTGGAGAGCATCTCCAAGAAGATCGCGCATATCGACACAGACATCAAGTTTCTACAAAGATGCAAGAAAGCAGACAAGATACCGAAAGGACTGCAGATCACGAACCCACTCAGGTCAACCTATAACACAGACTACGCTGAGAGAATTTGCCATCGCACCTCTCTCACACTCCTCAACCACCTCATACACCAGCTCTACAGCAAACGCCGCATCCTGGAAACCAAGATAGAGTCCATATTCTCAACTTGCGCTCAGGACGCAGGCCAGCTGCGAAACTCTGCCAAGCAGACGAGACAAAGGAACTACGCCATCTACATGCACACCAAGAACAGGAAACTTGAGAAACTCGGCATCACCACCAGCAGCAACCAAGCCTCCCCCGGTACCACAGTAGAAAACAGTACCACTGCAGGGAAGTCCATTGTCAACTTGTCGGACTACACACTTCAACCAGACGAAATCGAAGTTCTCAGCCGAGGGCTCAATTTCTGCCCCACCACCAAAATGGACCCCATCAGTCTCGCAGTGGACACAGAGGAATTCATCAGGCGAATGAGGCTGCGGGAGTTCTTCCACAAACCCCAAGAGGCCAACAGTGAACACAATGAGACAGCCAATGAACCAGAACAGCCGACAGAGAGATCCGTGGTGCAGCAACCGAAGAGGAAAGAGTCGAATTGGACTCCTCCGGAAGGCTGCTGCCCTCGACTTGACATGTATGCCCAAGCTGTCAGGAGGTGCGTCAACACCAGATTCATCAGCCGCACTCACAAGACAGCCCCGAACATCACCCAAGCACAACGCAACGCCATCCGCGCTCTCAAGACCAACCGCAACATTGTCATCAAACCAGCAGACAAAGGAGGGGCCATCGTCATACTGAACAGAATGGATTACTGCAAAGAAGTGTACCGACAACTGAACAACGAGGAACACTACAGACAGTTACCTGCAGATCCGACCAAAGAACACACCCGTCAACTCAACAGACTGATCAAGACTTTTGATCTGGACCTTCAGAGCACCCTCCGTGCTCTCATCCCACGTATACCCCACGTTGGAGATTTCTACTGCCTCCCGAAGATACACAAGGCAAACACATCCGGCTGTCCCATCGTATCGGGCAATGGGACCCTGTGCGAGAACCTCTCCGGCTACGTCGAGGGCATCCTGAAACCCATTGTACAAACCCCCAGCTTTTGTCGCGACACTACGGACTTCCTAGAGAAACTCAGCACACATGGAGCAGTTGAACCAGGAGCACACCTCGTCACAATGGATGTCTCGGCACTCTACACCAGCATCCCCCATGACGATGGCATTGCTGCAACTGCCTCAGTACTCAACGCCAACAACTGCCAGTCTCCAGATGCAATTTTACAACTCATCCGCTTCATCTTGGACCACAATGTCTTCACCTTCAACAACCAGTTCTTCATCCAGACATACGGAACAGCCATGGGGAACAAATTCGCACCTCAATATGCCAACATCTTCATGCACAGGTTTGAATGAGACCTCTTCTCTACACAGGACCTTCAACCGATGCTATACACTAGATACATCGATGACATTTTCTTCCTTTGGACTCACGGTGAACAATCACTGAAACAACTATATGATGACATCAACAAGTTCCATCCCATCATCAGACTCACCATGGACTACTCTCTGGAATCAGTTGCATTCTTGGACACATGCATCTCCATCAAGGACGGTCACCTCAGCACTTCACTGTACCGCAAGCCCATGGATAACCTCACGATGCTCCACTTCTCCAGCTTCCACCCTAAACCCGTTAAAGAAGCCATCCCCTACGGACAAGCCCTCCGTATACACAGGATCTGCTCAGATGAGGAGGATCGCAACAGACACCTCCAGACGCTGAAAGATGCCCTCATAAGAACAGAATATGGTGCTCGACTCATCGATTGACAGTTCCGACACACCACAGCGAATAACCGCACCGACCTCCTCAGAAGACAAACACGGGACACAGTGGACAGAGTACCCTTCGTCGTCCAGTACTTCCCCGGAGCGGACAAGCTACGACATCTTCTCCGGAGCCTTCAACATGTCATTGATGAAGATGAACATCTCGCCAAGGCCATCCCCACACCCCCACTTCTTGCCTTCAAACAACCGCACAACCTCAAACAGACCATTGTCCGCAGCAAACTACCCAGCCTTCAGGAGAACAGTGACCAGGACACCACACAACCCTGCCACAGCAACCTCTGCAAGACGTGCTGGATCATCGACACGGATGTCATCATCTCACGTGAGAACACCATCCACCAGGTACACGGTACATACTCTTGCAACTCGGCCAACGTTGTCTACCTGATACGCTGCAGGAAAGGATGTCCCAAGGCATGGTACATTGGGGAGACCATGAAGACGCTACGACAACGGATGAATGAACACCGCTCAACAATCACCAGGCAAGAGCGTTCTCTTCCTGTTGGGGAACACTTCAGCGGTCACGGGCATTTGGCCTCTGACTTTCGAGTAAGCGTTCTCCAAGGCAGCCTTCACGACACACGACAACGCAGATTTGCTGAGTAGAAGCTGATAACCAAGTTCCGCACACATGAGGACGGCCTCAACCGGGATCTTGCATTCATGTCACACTATCTGTAGCCCCCACGACTTGCCTGGGCTTGCAAAATCTCACTAACTGTCCTGTCTGGAGACGATACACATCTCTTTAACTTGTGCTTAATGCTCTCTCCACTCACATTGTCTGTACCTTTAAGACTTGATTACCTGTAAAGACTCGCATTCCAACCATTATTTTGTAAATTGAGTTTGTGTCTTTATGTGCCCTGTTTGTGAACAGAACTCCCTGAGGTACCTGACGAAGGAGCAGCGAGCGCTCCGAAAGCTAGTGGCTTTTGCTACCAAATAAACCTGTTGAACTTTAACCTGGTGTTGTGAGACTTCTTACTGTGTTTACCCCAGTCCAACGTCGGCATCTCCACATCATGGTGATTTCAGGCAGCTCTGTGATCAATTACTGCATTAATGCCTGTTAGCTGTGAAAATTCTGAAGTGGCCAGGTCACTTTAACCTCCATGCCCCTTGGTAACTTGGCAGGATTGTGAATCATTGCAGCACTCCGTTCTGTAGCAGAGAGTTTTCCGTCTTTGTCAGAAGCTGCAGATGTGAACAGACCCCTTTGAAGTCCTCTGACAGAGGAGATGTCAATTTTACCTGGGGGGGGTTTCAGTCTGTCCAGTTGTAAACTCAGTCCCAGTGTATGCACACAGGTTTGATTTGAAGTTGCTGAGGCTTCCTAGCAAGTTGAGTGGTGGGGAAGGGGTCTGAGTGGAAATTGGGCCTGACTGGGGGGGTGGGGGGGGGGGGGGGGGGGCGTCCGAGAGGAAGGGGGCTGAGTGGAGGGTACAGGATTTGAGTGTGAGATCTGAGGGGGAGGGGACTAGGTGAGATGTCTTGGGGGGTTTGGGTCAGGTTACTCTCATGCCTGCATGGCGTGGGGGAGGGGGTTACCCATTATTTGTGGGGCGGTGGGGAGGATGCCACTCTTTATTGAGGGATTGGCGATGCTCCCCTGGTCTGTGGGGGGAGCACCATTGAATTCTTTTTGGGGGGAGGCGTGGCCTTTCTGAGCGCAGAGATCAGGGCACCCATTAAAAATGTCGCCCTGGTCTTGGAACAGTGGGGCTGGCTGGCGGGCTCCCTGAAATAACCTCATTAACATCTTTCAGGTGGGTGAATCTCGTCTGACAGATACTGCTGATGCTGGGTTAGGGGAGGAACCCTCCTGTTCTCGTGTGGGTGTGGGCACTTAATTCCAACTCAGGAGAATCGCAGCTGTTATTTCTAAACTCCACCGATTGGAACAATTATTACATTACAATTTGAAATCCAATATGTTTCTTCCTTGTAGTGTACAACAGTTAAACTCTGTTCAGGCAAAGAAATAGAACAACAGCGAACATCATTCTTTCTTGATATTAACCTGTAGCTGGCAACATTGCACAATAAATAATGATAATTCATTTGCGCCTGTCAGGTTGTACTAACTGCATAGTGATTTGCTCCAGTCTCCTCTGACACTCTAGTATGTGTGAACTGTATGTGTGGATGTTTTCTACACTTGTGCAACAGTTACCCAAGTTCTAAGGAAGTCTGAGTATACAGTGCTTGCACTGAGCATAATGAGGTGGGTGTACATATTATACTTTCCTACCAGAACACTATTGATCAAATACTGTAACTTGTGTTGACAAGTAGGCATATCACAGCTTCACTGTGGATCAAGATGTTGTGACCTGTTTTGGTGATTCATCATTGTTTGATATACCTTACTGGGATTTTCTACTTAGTATTCCATTCCAGGCAATTTCATATCCATAGTGGGTTTTAAATTCAATCAAGTGATGTGGATGTCAATGGCATTTCTTTCCCATCCCTAATTGCCCTTGAACTGAGTGGCTTGCCAGGGCATTTCAGAGGGCATTTAAGAGTCAACCGCATTGCTGTGGGTCTGGAGTGACATAAGGACAGCAGATTTCCTTCCTTAAAGGGCACTAGTGAACCAGATGGGTTTTTACAACAATCAACAATGGTTTCACTGTCATTGTTAGACTTTTATTGAAATCAAATTTCACCATCTCTCATGGTGGTATTCGAACTCAGGTCCCCAGAGCATTATCCTGGGTCTCTGTATTATTAGTCCAGTGACAATGCCACTGCCTCTCTGTAGTTAACATATGTTTTTCCAAAACACTGGGGGTTGCACAGGGGGCCCCTGTGGGGTATGTTTTCGGTAGGTGGGATGGGGAGTGTGGGGGGAGACTGTAAAATAATGCACACCCCACCACCGACTTCCCTCTTACTCCTGAGGTCATCCCCATAATACAGGGATGCACAGGTGCCAAAACTGGTAGCCCACCTGCCATATTTAAATAGATAATAAAGGGTTAATTAGGCTAATTCCAAAGCCCATTAGCCCTGATAACACACTGCCTATGTCATAAAATGGTTGGTGTGGACAGTTAGTGGGAGTGAGCAACCCAATTTGTAAAAGGTTTCATTCAATTAATATCATTAAATATTTCTCTATTACAAAAGGTTTGAGAGCCAAACAGCTGTAACTGTAGACTCTTCAAATGGTGAACTGTGTCTCTATTATTCATAACATATTTTTGAGTTTTATTAGCACATGACTGTTTTCCCTCTTTTGATCAGCTAATGAAAAAACAGGTGTCATTGCATGTTTCAGTGCAGCTGTTGGCGTTAATATGGAAAACATCAAATATACAGGAATTTGGGAAAACTCCTTCACTGCCCAACTCACCTAACAGATGAAGGTAGTGAGGCATAAGAGATCCAGGACTGGATCTTACTCTTGTCTGCTGAAGGCATGTCAAATTCAACAGGTGGCTTTCCTGTCATCCACCTGCCTACCTTCAACTTGTCTGAGATTTTATGAGGACAGTGTTGTGGTGGGGGCATGGGGGGAGAAGATATGGCTTTGGGTAGCTTGCTCACCCTTGGACCTATTAAGGCTCATAAATGGTCAATTAATAGCCACTTAAAGGCCTCCTTCTGCCCCCACTGGCATTTTGTGGTGTTGATCCTTTTTGTAGTTCCCTGAGCCCATCAGAGACATCCCCCAATCCCAAATCCATCTTCACCCTTTTCCCTCCCCTCTTCCCTCTTCCCCAAAGTTGACCAGGAATCTCTTCAGCTCTTACTGGGGCGTCACAAGGGCACAGTGGTTAGCATTTCTGCCTTACAGCGCCAAGGACCCAGGTTCAATTCCGGCCTTGGGTGACTGTCTGTGTGGAGCTTGCATGTTCTCCCCGTGTCTGCATGGGTTTCCTGCATGTGCTCTGGTTTCCACCCACAGTCCAAAGATGTGCAGGTTAGGTGGATTGACTATGCTATATTGTCCTTTAGTGTTCCAGGATGTAGATGACGGGGATTAGCCATGGTAAACACACGGGGTTACAGGGATGGTGGGGTGGGTGGGATTGTTGTTGGTGTAGGCTTGATGGGCCAAATGGCTTCCTTCTGCACCTTAGGGATTCTATGATTCTTCTATGATTCTACCACCTGCTATTGGCTGCAAGCACTTATGGGTTGATGGTCAACCTATTTGGACATGTTATGAATGCACCTTCCTTGGCCATCAAGTTTGAGAATGGGACTTGAACCCAGAGCTTCTAGCTCACTGCACCACAAGACCTCCCAGTCTTCAAATAGGAGGAACAATTTCAAAATAAGGGGTTTCCCATTTAAGACACAGGAGCAATTTCTTCTGGTTCAGAAAGCATTGGAGACTGGGTCATTGAATACATTCAAGGCTAAGTTAACTGTCCTTTGATTGAATGGGGGGCAGATAGGAAAGTGGAGTTAAAGCCTAAATTAGATCAGTCGTGGTTTTACTGAATGGTGGAGCAGGCTCAATAGTCCAAAATGGCTAACTTCTCCTATTTCTTATGTTCTTATGGGATCCATTCTGTAGGACACTGCCAAAGATGAAAAAGGTGGAAGAGGCAGATCTCAGAGTAGCGATTAAAGACCATATTTTACTCCATTTTTTATATCAACGAAACAGATGAGTGTTATACAGTGGCCTGCTCTTTATACTTACATCTATTATTTCTAAAATAATCAAACAATGGGAAAGGTAAGCCAAGGTCAAAGTGATTAGCACTATCTGAGTCCTGACCCGTCCAAAATGCAAGAACAACTTTGGGATTTAAGCGAGAATTTTGGCAGTAAGAAATTCAATTCTGGATAAGATTGGGTTACGAATAGGAAACTGGTCTGAGGGTCTTGATTTATTTTTTACTGAGGTAGTAGGAATGTAGGAAGGATGTATATGACGGTGTTTTTAGATTGTGTTACAAAACTGAATTTACCTCAGGAATGACTTCATAGATGCCATAGGTTGTGTATTCCTGACCGATCCATATTTTGACATTCCCTTTAGCATATTCCTGCAGATCTTTCCGGATATCGTTGTAGGCCTTCAGTTGAACACACTCAGCTGTGGTACAATTTGTATTCAAATTTGCCTTAATGTCTGCAGGCAGTCGTGACTCATTCACAAACAACCTAGTAATTAATGCATACATGCGGACAGGATACACCATTCATTAGTATTCATCATTCAAAATTACAGCATATATGTAGCTTGCAATATCTTGAATTTATTTATTTTATAGATAACTGTACTTATGATCCTTGGGCTTTAATGTTTAAATATCATGCAATATTAATATATGATATTCTTCAATAAATATTCACAAAGATAATTTTGCAGTTCAGAGACAAGAGACATTTACTCTTCTGAAGATTCAGATCAGTAATTAGCTTATTTTGCTGCTTCATCTGTACCCAGAGGAGGGTCAACAGACATGATATAGGATTATCAAGGAGAGGCTGACTGAAGCTGATCTATTGGGCGGGATTTTATGGCCTCGTTCGAGCAAGACTGGAAATTCCCATCCAAGGTCAACGGAGATTTCCAATGTCGGATCCTTGCCCGCTCTGATAATGTGGTGGGCAAGGTGGTAAAGTTCTGGCCAATACTTTCTGCATTAACTGTGTGAAGGATGAGCAATAAAATGTAACATGCCCTTCGGTAAGTAGGAATGGGTGAGCCAGACGCTTTTACAGTCCTGTGCTCAAAACCTGAGTTTGAAATATCAGAGTGGTGGGGGCAGGTTTTGATAAACTTCCAGAATGAGACAAAAATGGGAATGATTCAGTTGTCAATCATTACAACTTTATGCTAAGCAAGCAAGCCAATTTTCTTCATTTTCAGACTATCAACAATTTAATTAATCTGTAACATAGTGCTATTTGGAGAGTGAGCCAGTGTAGAACAATCACTGTGATTTGTGCCAGTCAGTCTGTAGGCATTAATTTACAGAAAAGTGTTGCTGCCAGACTTATGTTACGTTTTTGAATGCAGCAGTTACTTTAGGCTTAGCCGATTTGGAAAGGCCATATGAACTGCTATCAGGTGGATCACACAGATGATCCAACAGGATCAGGATTCTGTCAGGAGAAGGGTTAAGTGAGGCATTTCCAATCACTATTTGTGCCTTCACCAACTCCAACCTTGCCCTTAAATTATTGGTGAAGGGGTAGAGTATGAATAGGCATTGGCAGCCATTACATTGTTAGATAAAAGCAAATTACTGGAATCTGAAACCAAAAGAGAAAATGTTGGAAAATCTCAGCAGGTCTGGCAGCATCTGTAAGGAGAGAAAAGAGTTGACATTTCGAGTCCAGATGACCCTTTGTCAAAGTTTTATCAAAGAATAAGGTTGTAATGATTGACTTTGGGGTAAGTAAATTATTTTTGAGAGAGGGATGAACATAGGTTCAGCATCCTAATTTGAACTCAGCAGTAAATTGGGTGGTGCATGGGCCTCACTGCGCTTGCAAACTGCTGCTACGTAATGGTTTCAATCTGGAATTATTAGCCATGAATCTCCATGGCTCAATTCGTTAAATCTCCTGTAATCATCGAAGACTGCATGGCATCATAGTTTTATACGTATTTATAGTGTTATGGGACTGGCTGGATAATGGATACTACCTTGCAGGATCACATTCCTGTGGTCACAAACTGCTTGAATACTCAAGCTGTGGTTCCCCTTTCCATGAATGCATTTATTCGAGCTAACAGATGGCCATATGGGTTCTATTTATAACACCCTGAACTCTCGGGGAGACTTCCACATGGTCAGAGTTCTGTATTCTCCCCAGTTGGTGTATCCTTTCCACTTGGAAAGTGCTAAAGGTGTCTCCTTTGGCGATCACAGCATCAGTCATTTGCTTTATGCGAATAGCAACTGCAGGCTGGTTTATCTGCCAGATGCCGCTGTTAGTTGGATGGAAGGATCCTGCTGTATAACATGTGAACACTGTTGCAGCCTTCACAGCTATGGAAAGAGCTGTGTCAATCATTGAGACTTTCTGTCTGTTAATCAGCTAGCAACAGATGGCAGAGCTTCATAAAGTTAGATTAAGGTACCAATGAGACTATTTGAAATGCTTCCATGTGCCCATTCAGCTGGCAGTAGTTACGTGATTGGAGTAAATCGATAGAATTTGTTGACTGCGACAAAGACACTACTAGAACATGCTACACTGAGGAATGTGAAAATAATCAAAATCCAACATTAGTAAAATATCAGTTTATATTAAATATTAAAGCAACGCCTAACCTGATTATTTTTGATCTGCAAATTTTATAGCGTAACCACCCCCCCCATTTCCCCCCCCCATTCCACCCCCCCCCATTCCCCCCCCCCCATTCCCCCCCCCCCCATTTCCCCCCCCCCCATTTCCCCCCCCCCCCATTTCCCCCCCCCCCCCATTTCCCCCCCCCCCCCATTTCCCCCCCCCCCCCCATTTCCCCCCCCCCCCATTTCCCCCCCCCCCATTTCTCCTGAAAATACTGAGACTTGCTGAGGTACAGTTCGAGAGATACCGAGCAACTTCTTGCCCAAGTGATTATTCTTGTGTCAGTTTAGTGATTGTTGGTAGATTATTTATCCAAAGGTGGCTCTACAGCTGAGTCTGATCCTAACCTCACTCAGTGACCAAACACACACACTCACACACTCACTGATTTCCCCTTATTGTCCTCTAGCTGAGAATGAAATCAGCTCTGTACCTATCACCTGTTTATCAGTCTGAGGGCTTTTGCCAAACTATGCCTTGTTATGTCCTTGTTGTATCCCATTTAACTCGTGGAATCTTAAAGACCATTCAGCCCATATATGTATATATATGCTGGCTTTTGGAAAGAACTTCCCAAATTACAACAACTTGTATTTTTATAGCACCTCTACCTGTATCATAATAAGTATCCTAAGGCACATCAGACGAGATTTATAAAGTGATGTTTGGAAATAAGTCACATAGGAAAAATTAGAGAGCCTTAAAGGAAAAAAAAGATATTGGGAGGTTTAAGAAAGGCTTTGAAGAGCTTGGGTCTTAGGCTGTTGAAGACACAGCCACCTATGAAGTAATTAAAATCCAATGCTCCAGAGACCAGAAATAAATGAGCGTAAATATCTCCAAGCATTGTGGTGTTGGAGAAGGGATAAGGAGGGGATGAGACCCTGGAGGGATGAGATTGGAAACTCGGATTGAGAATTTTAAAACCATGGCATTGCTTAACCAGGAGCTAACATAGGTCAGTGAGCACAGGAGTGATGAGGGAATGAGACATGTTGCACCTCAAGTTAACAGAGCATACAATGGGAAGGTGCTTTGCAATAGTCAATGTTAGGAGTAACAAGAACATGGATGAGTGTTTGAGCTGCAGTGAGCAGAGGCAGGGTAGAGTTGTGCTATATTAGTGAGTGGAAAGAGGTGTTTTTACTGATGGTGCAGACATGTGCTCAGAAGCTCTTCTTGAGGTCATGTATAACTCCAAGGTTGTGAACAAACTGGTCTTGCCTCAGATTTTTAAAAAATTAGTCTGACTTGTTTTGTATTCAGTTCTCCTATTTAAAGGCAAGTATCCTTTATGCTTCCCTAACTGCTTTATCAGAATGTCATGCCACCTTCTACAAGTTGTGAATATGCACACTGAGGTTTCTCTGCTCTTGCACCGCCGTCAGTAATAATGTTTAGGTTACACTGCCTCTCCATGCTGAGGATGTAACTAGTAGAGTTGACCTGGGAGAACCGGTGGATGTGCCTTATTTAGACTTTCAGAAGGCTTTCGGCAAGACTACTATGTAAAGTTAAAGTGCATGGAATTGCGGGTAGTGTCTTGAGATGGATAGAAAGCTAGTTAGCAGACAGAAAGCAAAGAGTTGCCATTAATGGTTCTTTTTCCAATTGGCAGACAGTAACTAGTGGGGGACCACAGGAATCTGTGTTAGAACCCCAACTGTTCACATTATGTATTAATGTTTTGGTGAGGGAACTAAATGTATTGTCTCTAACTTTGCAGATCATACAAAGTTGGGTGGGAGGTTGAGCTATGAGGAGGATGCAGAGATGCTTCAACGTGATTTGGACAGGATGAGTGAGTGGACATATGCATACAGTATAATCTGGATAAATGTGAGGTTATCCACTTTGGTAGCTAGGATAGGATTCTTACTTGAATGAGTGTAAATTGAGAGAGGTGGTTACTAAGCAAGACCTTGGAGTCCTCATGCATCAGTTGCTGAAAGTAAACACGCAGGTACAGTAGGTAGTAAAGAAGGCAAATATGTTGGCTTTCATAGCAAGAGGATTAGAGTATAGGGATAAGGATGTTTTGCTGCAATTGTATAATGCATTGGTGAGGCCACACCTGGAGTATTGTGTGCCGTTTTGATGTCCTTATCAGAGGAAGTTTGTTCTTGCTCTAGAGGGATTGCAGCAAAGGTTTACCAGGCTGATTCCTGGGATGGCAGGTCTGTCATATGAGGAGAGATTAAGTTGGTTAGGATTATATTCATTGGAGTTTCAAAGAATGAAAGGGGATCTCATCGAAACATGTAAAATTCTAACCTTGGACAGGGTAGATTCAGAAGGAATGTTCCCCATGGTGGGGGAGTCCAGAATTGGAGTCATAATTTGTGGATAAAGTGTAAACTTTTTAGGACTGAGGTGAGAAAAAATGTCTTCTCCCAGCGGGTGGTGAATGTGTGGAATTCACTACCACAGAAAGTAGCTGAGGCCAAAACATTGTGTGATTTCAAGAAGGAATTAGATATAGCTTTTGGGGCTAACGGGATCAAGGGATATGGGGGGGAAGGTGGAATCAGGGTCTTGAATTTGATGATCCGTCATGATCATAATGAATGGCGGATCAGGCTCAAAGGGCAAAATTGCCTTCTCCTGCTTCTAGTTTCTATGTTTCTGTGTTTACCTGCAATTAGTCTTGTTACTGTTTGTTTGCCCATTTAATCACTCTGTATATATTGCCTTGAAGTCTGCTACTATCATGTTCACTATTTACTAAATTGTCAAGTTTTGTCTCATCTGCAAACTTCAAAATTGTCCTCCCTATATCCAAGTCCGGGTCACATGCACAATGAAGAAATTAATGGTAACACCTCGCCACTACTTTCTGCCTCCTACCCCTTAGCTAGTTTTCATAGAATTATAGGATCATTGAATCCCTACAGTGCAGAAGGAGGCCATTCAGCCCATGGAGTCTGCACCGATTCTCCGACAGAGCATCAAAGAACAAAAAACATACAGCACAGGAACAGGCCCTTCAGCCCACCAAGTCTGTGCTGACACAGATGCCTCTCTAGTCTAATATTTTCCTGCCTCTACATGGTCCATATCCCTCTATTCCCTGCCTATTCATGTATATATCCAGATGCCCCTTGAACGTTGTTATAGAATCTGCTTCCACCACCTCCTCCGGCAGCACATTCCAGGCATTCACCACCCTCTGTATGAAAAACTTGCCCATTACATCTCATTTAAACTTGCCCCCTCTCACTCTCAACATACGTGCCCGAGTAATTGACCCTTCTACCCTGGGAAAAAGACTTTGACTATCCACTCAATCCAAGCCTGTCATAATCTTGTAAACCTCTATCAGGCCCCCCTCATCCTCCGATGCTGCAATGAAAAGAATCCAAGTTTGTTCAATCTTTCTCCATAATCAATATCCTCCAAACCATTCAGCATCCTGGTAAATCTCTTCTACACCCTTTCTAATGCTTCAACATCCTCCTGGTAGTGTGGCGACCAGAATTGTACACAATATTTCAAATGTGACTTAACCAAAGTCTTACACAGCTGCAAAATAATTTTTCACTTCCTATACTTAATGCCCTGACTGATAAAGGCCAGCATGCCACACGCCTTCTTGACCACCTTGTCCACCTGAGTTGCCACCTTCAGGGAACTGTAGATCTACACCCCTAATATTTCTAAAGGCTCTATCATTTACAGCATACTTTCCTTCAGTAGTAGACCTTCCAAATCACATCATCTCACATTTGTCCGGGTTAAATTCCATCTGCCATCTTTCAGCCCAGGCCTCCAGCCAATTTATATCCTGCTGTATCCTCTGACAATCCTCCTCACTATCCGCTACTCCCCAAATTTTTGTATCATCTGCAAATTTACTAATCTCGATTCCGATATGACTTCACCTTCTGTATCAGCCTGCCATGAGAAACCTTATCAAAGGCTTTACTAAAGTCCATGTGTTCAACACCCACTGTCCTGCCCTGGTTAATTTTTCTTGTCACTTCCTCAAAGAACTCAATCAAGTTTGTGAGCCACAACTTCCCCTTCACAAAACTATGCTACCTATTGCTAATAAGCCTATTCTCTTCCAGATGTGAGTACATCCTGTCCCTAAGAATCTTCTCCAATAATTTCCCCACCACTGATGTAAGACTCATAGACCTGTCATTTCCTGGATTGACTCTTCTGCCCTTCTTAAACAGAAAAGCAGATCTTACTCAGGCCCACCGCCCCCCCTCTTTCCCCCACCCACCACCCCTCACCTGTCCCCCCCCCCACCTTCCCCGCCCTATCACCATAACCCCATTAACTTACCCGATAATCACCCTAACCTGCACATCTTGGGACACTAAGGGGCAATTTGGCATGGCCAATCCACCTAACCTGCATGTTTTTGGATTGTGGGAGGAAATCGGAGTACCCACGCAGACACAGGGAGAATGTGCAAACTCCACAGGTCACCCAAGGCTGGAATTGAACCCGGATCCCTGGCACTGTGAGGCAACAATGTTAACCACTGTGTCACCGTGCCACCCCACTTGTACCCAAATTACCATGTGCTTCTATTTTATAGATAACTGTGTTGTGGTGATCTTTATCAAATGTCTTTTGAAAATCTCGATATGCAACATCTACAGCATTTCTTCCATTAACCATCATTATTTTATCAAAGAGCTTAATCAGGTCAGTCAGATATGATTTACCCTAATAAATATACATTGGCTGTCCTACATTAACTCACAGTTCACCAGAAGAGAATTAATTGACATTGGACTCTAGCAGTTTTCCTAATTTTTAATTGATTGGTAATCCAGGAAAACACATTTCTACATGGGCTATCCTAAGATAGTTACTATTTATTTTTTAGTACAAATTGAATTGAATTGTGCAGTGCTAAACAAACCTGATGAAATCTGCAGTAAACAGTGCGTAAGATTGGAAAAAAGGATTGTATGGAATGTCGTTCGCTCGAAGGTTGAACAGCCCTAGATAAAAATATTCAGGAAAATTATTTTGATAAGAAGTAATATTTGCACAATTACTCAAACTTTTATTTCATCTGGCACAGTTCGATTTCTTCCAGTAACACTCCCAGCTTCAGGGGACTTAAATGAACCTAAGGAGGGGTCAAAACTTTTTATAGCTGTTGCAGACACTTACAAACTAGTGGCTGCTTTTGTACATTTTCCCTTTAACTTGTCACGTGGTGTGGTCATATAAGAAATTCAAATACTGAAAGTTTAATGGTAGGTTTTACTTCAACAACCAGGAATGCTCACTAACTGCGGACCTCCACCACACCCTCACCTTCCCTCCCAATGCCCGACCCCCTGACCTCCTTCCTGCTGTATGGCAGCTAGTGCAGGGAAAAAGGGCATGTGCTCCTTCACTCCGACTATCTTTGACTTAACACAGGGTATGATGGACAGCCGCTCTGCCTAGATCTCACCCAGCCTGACTCAGGAAGGTCAGAAGAGACAGGCACGGAAGGGATTTGGCGCAGGTAAGTGGGTATGGAGTGGCAAGCTGATGCTGATTGCCACTCTGAGGAAGTTACAGCTCTATATCTAACCTTTATCTAAGTTTATTCTTCTTAGTTAATAAATCAGTAAGTACTGTAAGGTAAACTAGAAAGAGAGACAAAAATACTCATTAAAAAGGAATATCTCACATGCAGTTTCATCCAGCGCTGAGATCAACACTGCCGTGGGTTTGTAAATGTTATTTTTCATCTGGTTACGGATTTCTGCGACTTTCATTTGCCATGCTCTACCTGCAATACAATATAGAGGATGATTAAAAACTGCTGCACCTGACAGAGTGAATGCATTGGGATTTCTTTAAGGTGAACTCTTAAATGGATAAGGAAAATGTGTTCTTAAACAGGACTGTACCGCAATTATAGGTTTCTTTCATGAGATCACAAGGTAAACGCATGGGAGGCCATTTGGGGCACCCAAGCATAGCAGCTAGATGGAAAAGATAGCTAGGTGACTCTCTGAGATAATTCCAACATTCCATATGTTGATCTGTGAAGATGTTTTACTGACTTCAGTTCTAATTTGAGTTTTGTTTTCTTCTCCATTGTCCTATTCTCCTGGTTTACTGTGAGCACTAATCCAGCTTTACCCAAAATTGCAGCTATTTTTGTCATGCAATGTTGTTATCAAGAAGTCCCAAACTAGAAACAGAGTAAAGATCTCTATGCTTTGCTCCTTTCCTGTAAGATTTAATGGGGACAAAATACTCTGGTTGCGATTTGCAGCGATATTGTGAATGGAGTGAAAAAAAATTGTGTTCATGATCCTTCTCCACATAATGATAAAGATAGTTCCTTTCACTTGCTATCTTATATGTACTTCTAAAAGGTTTTTTCTCAGTTGCCTTCTTCCAAACCTATTTCTTCAGAATTCAGACTACCTCTAGGGCCTGAATCTTTCTCTGGTCTCCTAATAAGAAAACAGGTCTAAATGCTAGTAATAGGGTCTGATTTAGTATTTTGTCACATGCAATCACTATGAGGAATCTGTCCAAATACAAAAAGTGACAACTCCACAACGTTTGAAAATAGCAACTTGGATCTATATGCATTAATTTTAACATAACTCTTCTGTGAGTTACATGAAAGGTGCTACATAAATGGCAATTGTTACATAATTCCTGCAACTTCCTGCAACCGGGGCGGCACGGTAGCACAGTGGTTAGCACTGCTGCTTCACAGCTCCAGGGTCCCGGGTTCGATTCTCGGCTCGGGTCACTGTCTGTGTGGAGTTTGCACATTCTCCTCGTGTCTGCGTGGGTTTCCTCCGGGTGCTCCGGTTTCCTCCCACAGTCCAAAGATGTGCGGGTTAGGTTGATTGGCCAGGTTAAAAAAAAATTGCCCCTTAGAGTCCTGGGATGCGTAGGTTAGAGGGATTAGCGGGTAAATATGTGGGGGTAGGGCCTGGGTGGGATTGTGGTCGGTGCAGACTCGATGGGCCGAATGGCCTCCTTCTGCACTGTAGGGTTTCTATATATATACATTATGACTGGATCCCTTTATTGCCAATTCTGATCCATTATTTCCCTTATTGTAAATAGCCCTCAATCCTGAGTCAGCCCTTCTATGAGTTATCAGATGCTAATGCTGACCTATGTAAATCAACTAATTATAGGAAAATTAAAAGTTCAGCGAAAGAGGTTCTTGTCACTTTGAAGTGTCACCCTCCACAAATGACACTGGAATTTTCAGGATGCAGTGACATTTTTCCATAACTAACATCCTCTCAGGTTGGTGCTTAAATTGACCCATTTTAAAAGAAAATCAAAGTAAGAGTATCATCTTTTGCTCCAAAAATCGCAAGAACTTTCAACAGAAGTATTCTATTGTACGACATCATTTTTGCTTTGATCTTAAGAGAAATAATTTACCAAAGATTTCATCTGGAACTTTGAAAATATTGTCTGTTGGTTCTGGTGGGCGCTCTGCAGCCCAGATAATATCCACAAAGTTGTCTTCCTTGGGAACAAATAGTCGTTTGCCTTGAAGCAAAGGATTTTCATAACTTTTCCACCCCGCTGTTTAAAAAAAACAGAAACACAACAGACATTTATCTATTGACGTGGTGTTTATCTAGAGTACTCATATGCTTTAGTGTTTGATAGCATCTTGTCATGTCAAAGCTCTTCATAC
Source organism: Mustelus asterias (assembly GCF_964213995.1). Taxonomy (NCBI): domain Eukaryota; kingdom Metazoa; phylum Chordata; class Chondrichthyes; order Carcharhiniformes; family Triakidae; genus Mustelus; species Mustelus asterias. Next base: position 105,544,597 of record NC_135804.1, on the reverse strand, counting down.
ATGAAGTTACTTTTACAGTACAGTGCTTGATGCATAGGTAAACAGCAGTTATTCTGTGTCAGTACCATTCTGCAGCAAAGGAGAATGGGCAATTAATCAGTTTTTTTGTGGTCTTTGGGAAGGTTAGAATGTTGGTCAGGACATCAGGAATGTTCTTTGCTCTTTGAGGAGCCCCACAACACATTTAATAGTCAAAAATTGCATCTCATTCTAACATCTAATTTTAAGCGGAACATAATTCACAAGAAAATTCTCACCCTTACTGAAATTTTAAGACACGACAATTAAAGGTTTGCATCATAATGTTCAAATATTCAAAATTGGTGTTATGCATTAAATTGCCTTATTGACACTTATGAATATATTAATGACCATTCCATCATTAAACTTTTCTCTATTGATAACATCATAGGACATGGGTTTCCTCCGGGTGCCTCAGTTTTCGAAAGACGTGCTGTTACATGCATTGGCCATGCTAACTTCTCCCTCAATGTGCCCAAACAGGTGCCGGGGTATGGTGACTATGGGGTTTTTCACAGTAACTTCATTGTAGTGTTAATGTAAGCCTAATTGTGACACTAATAAATAAATTAAAAAACTGTCATACTTCAACTGTTTTATGTTCACCTCATGAGTATTTTACATGAAATAAACATAATTTTCCCTTATTTTCTCCCTCCTCCCTTGAAGATATTGGTGTTTGCTGAAATATAGTCCTGAAGATAACAGTTATCCTTTGGTACTTTATGTGAGCAATCTTCATGTGAGACCAGAACATAAATGTCAACAATTGAGTCAACTGCGGAACATATCACAGCTAAGTCTCATCCTTTCCTTGCTCAATATATATATTTTCATGGCTCTTTTCAGCGGGATTACTGGATCGCTAATAGAGTGGGAATTTGGGATTATTTTTCCGTCATGGATTGTAATTAGATGAGTAGGGTGTTCTCTCAGTCACTCTTTTAACTTTGAGTTATGGTTAATTATCTCTTGCTCCTTCATGCTCAAATCCTTGCTATGCTAGTTGTAAATTTGTCTTTCTGGTATATGATTCCAGTATAATCAGAATGTCCTGCGCTTTACTCTAGAATTTTTTACCCTAATTTAGAGGCCAGACTGGGAATCTTCCCTCATAATTTTCCTCCAACATGTTTAGTGACAATAAGCCTCTATTCACTTGTTCCCTTGTCACCCCAACATTTTACCCTTCCTATAATTTTTTAAGTTTATTTATTAGTGTCACAAGTAGGCTTACATTAACACTGCAATGAAGTTCCCCCATCTTCCCTACCTGCCCCATTCCCAACGCTACACTCCTTTACTCATCTAAATCCTCATTCATCTGCAGCATCAAACTTTTACTCCAATTGCTCTGCCTGTTCTCCTGTTCCACTTTTGTCAAATTGTTACCGTTCCTCAACAGCATCTGTGGGGAGAGCAACAGAAGGCGGGATTTTATGGCCTCACACGACCTGAAATTGGAAAATCCCGCTCAAGGTCAATGGACCTTCCTATTGTCCGCCCCTCGCTTGCTCTGATTCCCTTGACGGATGGGGTGGTAGAATTCCGACGAGAGTTAACATTGCAGTCTGATATGATCCTTCAATTTTGAGGAAGAGTCATATCAGACTCACAGCGTTAATTCTGTTTCTCACTCCACAGACACTGCCAAACCTGCAGGGTATTTCCAGCACTTACTGCTTTTATTTAAGTTTTTCAGCGTTCATAATATTTTGCTTTTATATTGTTACCTTTCCTGTCCTCATGTATCCTCCTTACTCCTCTCTCACTATCCTATGGCAGTGGAGCTTATTGAATTACAGAGATGATACTAGGATGCTACCGGGACTTGATGGTTTGAGTTATAAGGAGAGGCTGGATAGACTGGGACTTTTTTCTCTGGAGCGTAGAAGGCTGAGGGGTGATCTTATAGAGATCTATAAAATAATGAGGGGCACAGATCAGCTTGATAGTCAATATCTTTTCCCAAAGGTAGAGGAGTCTAAAACTAGAGGGCATAGGTTTAAGGTGAGAGGGGAGAGATACAAAAGTGTCCAGAGGGGCAATTTTTTCACACAGAGGGTTGTGAGTGTCTGGAACAAGCTGCCAGAGATAATAGTAGAGACGGGTACAATTTTGTCTTTTAAAAAGCATTTAGACAGTTACATGGGTAAGATGGGTATAGAGGGATATGGGCCAAATGCAGGCAATTGGGATTAGCTTAGGGGTTAAAAAAAAGGCGGCATGGACAAGTTGGGCCGAAGGGCCTGCTTCCATGCTGTAAATCTCTATGACTCTATGAGAACTTGCAGACAGGAACTGACCCATTGAAGGCAGTAGGTGAAGTCTGACTATTTATTTCCATCATATAGAAAAAACAGAAATGATGCAAGATGGAATGCCCAAATCCAAATAGAATTTCAGCAGTCTGCATTTATACACTCTTACATTTTAGCACTGATAATAGATTATTGCATAGTTTGCAATGAGTGAAATAAGTGGGTTCAAATCAGTGATGCAGTGCCTTCATGATGTAGCTGCTGGCACTGTTGGGAAGATTCCTCATGCACCAATAGTGCCACTTGCAGGAATTTAAATGTTAGCGCAACCATTTTTTAAAAGCATAAATTGAATTAGTCATAAACGTTATATGTTACAGATGTTAAAGGATGATCACAATTTTGCAAATAGAAGAGGTATACAACAGCTGTGAAAATGTGACACTTAATATTGTTCAAAGCCACTGAATAAAATTAGCAAAGGCAGCATTCACCATCAAATAAAATATTTCCCCTACAAAACCTTGGACTCTAAAAGCTTGATTGCGGAAGGAAAGCGACACTGAGAGCATTAAGAAGTTGCTCGGGTTGGAGGTCTTTGGGGGGAAAAAAAGTCTGAGTTAGAATTTGAGATTGCACTAAGTCTTGATTTAAACATGATGACGAAGCCCAAAGCAAATAGATGAGAAAAATCTGTTTCCTTACCAATGGAAAAGACAAAAGGGTCAGCAGCAACTGTTTCTCCTTCTTTTGTTTCCTTCATAATCCAGTCTACAATGGTTGCTAAGAAAAACAATGTATTTTTAGAAATATAAAGGCAGGCCATTAACATTAGATTACTAAACCTCTCTCTGCCGTTAAGACTCACTTTCCCCTTTGTTGAGCTCCCAGTTGCAGTCCATTTGGCGTTCAGCTTGAACCCAGTAACGTCCATCTGTCCAGAGTGCAGCCTTCATCCCACTGACTACGGCAGTACCTATGGATCAATTAGATGGACAGATTTCACTAAGGACACTATTTGTTTATGCTTGAATTGCGCCTGAGTGAACAGTGGCATTTTCCTAAATGAATTGTGAAGGATGTTTAATTCTTCAATATGGACTTTTAATATCAGCTTCTAAGGAAGACAAAAGGGATGGATTAGAACTTCTAAATCACTTGATAAAGTAACTGCGTTTTGTTAACAGCCAAGGAAAGCACACAGAATTGTTGAATTTGATCTAAATCAGAAGGCATGTTGGAAAACTTGACCACATCAATGTATATTTTATATCACTTCAAACTGTAGAGAGACTGTGTCATTCAAGATTTTCCGTACTTTCAAAGGCAGGAAACTTGCACCTATATAGCTCCCTCATGACTTCAGGAGTGGAAGCCAATGATCTGCTATGGTCATATTGAATGGTGGAGTAGATTTGATGGGAAAATTGTCTACTCTTGCTTCTGTTTCCCATGTTCTTGCGTTCTTATGTAGGGTATAGCCAAGTGTTTTACAGTCTATGATACATTGCTGCAATATAGGAAACACAGATGCCAATCTGTACACACAGGGTCCCACAAATAGTAAGAACATAGGGACATAAGTAACCGTTGCAGGAGTAGGCCACTTGGTCTCTTGAGACTGTTCCAACATTCAATAAGAACATAGCTGATCAGATCATGGCCTTAACTCCGTTTTCCTCCCTGCATCACTCATAATCATTGACTCCATTGTCAAGCATAAAATCTTGAATATTTGAACAATACAGTCTCTGTTCACTGGAAAAGAGAATCCCAAACACTCTCAACCCTCTGGGGCAAGAAATTACCCCTTATTTTGAAATGTGTCCCCTAGGTATCGACTCCCTCAGAAGGATAATCATCCTGTCAGCATCTACCCTGTCAAGCCCACTTAGAGACCAGGAGGTTCCAGCCACCCGCCACCCCACCCCGTCCCCACTACTATTGTGGATTCAGTGGCCACTGGCAAAATCTTTCAGTCTTACCAAAAGCTATGACCTTTTGCATGGCTCACATGCCCCGCTACGAGGAATCAACTTCAGCAGGATGGAAGATTCTACCGGGCATGTGGGGCTGTAGAATCCCACCCAGAACCTTATATTTCAAATAATCAACTCTCATTCTTGTCATTCTGATGAGTACAGGCCCAATCTGCTCAACCTTTCTCCATAACACAAACCACTAATCCCAGGAATTAGTCTAAGAAACGTTTTCTGAAATGCTTCCAATGCAAGTATGTCCCTCCTTACCTCAGTTAACCAAAGCTGTACACAGTACCCTGTGGTCTCAACGATGCCCTGCACAATAGTAGTGAGGCGCCCTACATTTATACACCATTCCCTTTCTCTATGCGTTCCTAATTACTCCCTATACCTGCATAGCGGCTCAGGTCCATCTGTCTCATAGCAATCAGCAGTTTCTCTCCATTTAAATAGTATTTTTTTCTGTCTCCCACCTTTCTTGAACAGGGGTGGTTATATTTGCAGTTTCCCAATCTGTTGGGACTTTTCTGGAATCTAGCAAATTTTGGATGATTACAATCTCTGCATCCACTATATCTGAAGGAACTTATTTTAAGACCATAAAATGTGGGCCATCAGGTCCATGAGACTTAGTAACCTCCAATCTCATTAATGTTCCCATTACCTTTTATCTATGATTGTTTCAAGTTCCTCCTTCTCTTTTGCCTCTTGGTTTTCTATTAATCTTGGAATGCTTTTTGTGTCTTCTACTGTAAATGCTGGTACAAAATACTTGTTCAAAGTCTCTGTCATTTCATTCTTTCCAATTATTTGTTCCTCAGTGTCATCACCTAAGGACTCAATACTCACTTTAGATTTTCTTTCCCTTTTCATATACTTTTACTGTCTGTTTTTATGTTTTTTGCATTTTCTCTTGTACTACCATTTCCTTTTTGTGTCCGTCAGCCTTTGCTGCTTTCTAAATCATTCCCAATCTTCTTGCTTAAAGCTAATCTTTGGAGCTCTGTATATCTTTTTTTCAATTTGATAATACACAAATGAGTGGAGAGTTTTGAATGAAAGTTTACATGTTAAGTTAGGGACAGCAGTAACCTATTTGTCTTTTTGAAAGGTCGTGACTGATTACAATTGAATGATTTTGAACAAAATATTCCTATTATCTACAATTTGATGCTGAAATTTTGATGAACTGCCATGAATGTTTCTATGTTTTCCCTATAGCACACAATCCTTGATGTTTTAAGCACCAGGCTGTGACATCGGGAGGTGATGGCGCAGTGATATTGTCACTGGACTAGTAATCCATAGACCCAGGGTAATGCTGTGGGGACCCAGGTTCAAATCCCACCATGGCAGATAGTGAAATTTGACTTCAATAAAAATCTGGAATTAAAAGCCTAATGATGACCATCAAACCATTATCAAATGTCATAAAAACCCACCTGGTTCACTAATGTCTTTTGGAGAAGGAAATTTGCTGTCCTTACCTGGGGTCGGACCTACATGTGACTCCAGACCCACAGCAATGTGGTTGACTCTTAAGTGTCTGCTGAAATGCAAACCACTCAGTTCAAGGCAATTAGTGATGGGCAATAAATGTTGGCCCAGTTAGTGACGTCCACATCCCATGAATGAATTACAAAAAGATCTTATGCAATGCATACTTGTCTACAAAAGTTGATTTTTTATTGGGCATGATTAAAGAAGAAGCCCAAATTGTAGTACCACCCATACCATTTAAATGTTCAAACCAAACAATAATTATTATCATTTGCGATTACTGAATTAAAAAAGAAGTATCCTAAACCATGACCATGAGGTCAAGCCTCCATGCATTCATGTCCTAGCTTGCATTTGACGTTGTACGTGGTTAGAAGCTGGCATGCGCTTGCATTTTGATCAGCATGTCCACTAGGAAAAAGATTAAAGCAACCCTTCCCTGAATGTTTGAGCATGCAGAATATTTTCCTTCTTTATTCCTTGTCAGTATTACCTGCGCTTCCAGTGAACCCTGTCATCCATGCTCTTCTTGCATCCCGTGGGGCGATGTACTCAGTCTGGAAAAACATCATGAATAGAATCTCAAACATCAGTCACCAGGAATCTGCTCAAGGATTCTTTCCAATTGGTTGCCACTACTGTGAAGATTGACATATATCTGACTTTCCACCAAAGTTCCAGCTGCCAATCAGGAGAACAACCAAGAAACTTCCATTGAATAGCTTTCGGAAAGCAGCATTCTACTGAAGAGAATCTTGCAAAGGCAAAATATGACAGATGCTGGAATTTGAAACAAAAACAGAAAATGCTGGAGAAACTCAGCAGATCAGACAGCATACATTTCTCAGGTAGTTCCCTAACAATCTGTACCTTTGTTCTGCCATTCACACATTCCAGTCACTTAATGGATGCTTTTAGTACCTTTCTCAGCCTCTATCATCACCATTTACATTCCCCTTGTCCAATTACAGCCCTCCCTCACACTCATAGTATAAACCTTGTCTGATTTTTTTTGCCTTTAGCTCTGACGAAGGGTTACACCAACTCAAAACGTTGGCTCTATTCTCTCTCCACAGATGCCGTCTGACCAGCTGAGTTTCTCCAGCACCTTCTGTTTTTGTCCCGTATTATTGTAAGTTGGAGACACATTATCTTGTTTTCTTATAGAAACCATTTTTATTTAGAATTATATTAATTAAATCATAAAATGTCAATAAGCAAGACCAGAATATGAATTATAGTGGAATATGCAGTATTAAATCTCCAAAGTTTGTTGATCTAACATTGCTGAAAATCTAACACAGCTCCTTGGAGTAGAACGTAAATCAGCGGTTCTTTTTCTTCAGTCGTGCGTTGTTTAGAAGTATGTCAGTGTTATAAAGAATGCAATAGCGTATCAGACATGATGCCACATTCTCTCTTAGCACCAGATGTGTATCAATTTAAGACACATTGCAGCAGGTCAATAATAACTCGAGTCACTAGTACCCAACCTGTATCAGCTTGGCAGCAGCACAGTGTCACTGACATCAATCTTCAATGATACATCTATATAAATTATCATCAGCAGCACTCCAGTATCAGACAAGAACCATTGTTAGAAACAAAAAATAGACCAGTGGTGCTTTATTAAGATGTGGTTCAGTAGTTAGTTTCACTGAGCTATATTAACAAATAAACCAGGAGTACTGATGTGTTATTCTGAAATGCTCCACAATTTGATTTGAACAGGCATATTTGAGAAGGAGAATTTAATTTCCATTGATGGGTTTGTTGAGCAGTAGTGATCTGTTTTTGTGATGTTCATTGTTGGATAAATGTTGCCCAGGACACCAGGGATAACTTCTCTGCTCTTCTTCAAAATAGCTTCCTGGGATCTTTACACACAACTGAGAGAGCAGAAGAGGCCTCCATTTAATTTCTTATCTACACTTCAGTATCCCCATGGCTTACATGGGGAATCACTTATTGACCACTCTGAAGAGCTCATTGAGTATGAGCTCCCTGGGGATTGGTAATTAACTAACTAGGTAGAGCTTGTATACCGAGCCCTATATAAAGCAGACCCCTGAGTGGGTCCATTATTCCTTTGTCCCATTTAGGACCTGTTGTGTTCACTACAAGCCTGTGGTTTTTGCTTTACTTTATTTTGTGCAACAAAGCACTGTTCCTTTCCAGACAACTCTTGGAGTTATTATAACCTCCACCATGCAGAACCACTTCTGCCTTGCACTGGATTATCAAGAGACTATGAACATACAACCATGTGACTCTGAGGAGAGAGTGCTTCCAACTGAGCCGTGGCTGACATTCCCTTGCAGTAGGATGTTCAGAATTATATAATTATCATAAATATTGTATGGCCTTTTGTTTTACATTTTTATTATGATAGAAATAAGGGATCCTTTTTTTTAAGTAACATCTAAAGTTTGCAAAGAGTAAAATACTGGTGAAAAGGATTTGAATTTTAAAAAATATTTTACAAGTCTTTTTTATTTTGATTGGTAGATATGGTCTCTGCTCAGATACCAATGTATGACATAGGAGACAGGCTGAAGTTGTTGAAGGAATTGTAAAGCCAGAGTCAATCATATGGAAATAAATAATTTAAAGAGTTTGTACACTCACCAAATGGGGGTCAGTGGCTGGGATCACATAGGCACTGATGTTTTGTAAAGCCATCAATACTCGGAGATCATTCAGACGTACCAAAGTGTGAGTTACGGTGGGAGGCAGATACTGAATATAAAAGAACACATATGATAAGTCTAATAGCTTTCTTTATTAAAACAGTCATGAACAGAATTTGTAAAATAATGTTTATTAGTCACAAGTAGGCTTACATTACACTGCAATGAAGTTACTGTGAAAATCTCCTAGTCGCCACACTCCGACGCCTGTTTGGGTACACTGAGGGCGAATTTAGCATAGCCAATGTACCTAATCTGCGCACCTTTCGGACTGTGGGTGGAAACTCCTGCAGACATGGGAAGAACATGCAGACTCTGTACAGACAGTAACCCAAGCCGTGAATCGAACCCGGGCCCTGATTTTGTGAGGCAGCTGTGCTAGCCACCGTGCCGCACCATATTGACTCTCCAAATTGAAATTATGGAATGTGACCAAAGGAATAAATTTAATGCTAAATATAAATTTTGAAATTTTAAGGCTATTACACGTTTTAATCTTTCTGTTTTTACCTTTCCTTGGATCAAAAGCTCTTTTGTTAATATGACTGTCTTTCCATCCTAATTGTTTCTCAACTGTCCCACACAGTGCTCTTGTTTGGTGTTTCCCAATAGGTTTTCAATGCTCACCAATCCTGTGGTGATCCCATCACCCTATCCACCACATATTACAAAGTGTATGCAAAGGATTAGGTGAATTTTGCAACCAGAGATAAAGTGGGATCAAGGGACAGAAATAAAGGTGAGTAATAGAAGGTTGTATTGTCACAGCAGCTCTGCTGAAGAGAAGTTTTAGTCATGGCAACTAATCACTACACAGCATCCAGATGTGGTGTAAAAATTTAAATATTTCAGCATGTTTTCACTTCCGTCAATGGGATCCTCGCCACTACATGCTTTGTAACTGGAGCAGGGCGACAGTTTTTTTTAATGGTTAAGGATTGTTTTCCCTGCCAGATTTTCTACTTGTTTTTGATGAGGCCACGGATTGTGTCATACAGATTTGGAACCCATCTTCAGTTGAATAGACTGCTACAGAATCCGAGTATCTATCTGATTAAAATCTCTCCTAATGAAGAGGATCAATTCGCCATATGTGGTGCGTGGCAAGCCTGGGCGACAACATTGCTCTAGTGGGTATGTGAAGCATTAGATGCAGAACAAAGCTGTAGAAGTGTTACAGACAGGGGCGGGAGAGACCTGAAACCCTTGTGCCCTCTCCCTTCCCTACACTTAGTGTGCTTTCTGAAAAGGGAGACGTCTGTCTGTTAGCCCTCCTAAGTGTGCAGTCAATTTGAACATGAGCAATAAACTTTAATGATTTAAAATAAGGTCCAATTTTTTATTTCTAACACTAAGGTCCTCAGCTGCACTTGACCCACAAGGCACAGATAACTAGTATTTGGTAATCAAGTAGAATTTATTAAACAGGATTTTACATATGCTTAGCAAGAAGCAGTGAAGACAACATAGAAGTTTCTGATCTCTCAAGATCCTAGGAATTCTTGGTGTTATCAATACAGGCAGTGTCCTTCTCTCTTTGTCTTTGAAGTGATGTTGAATTGTGTCCAGAAGAATCATACCCCAGAATCCATGGTATCACTGTGGCAACAAAGACTCAGAGGGGGGAATTTTCCCATCCAGCCTGCCGTGGGAGTTGTAGTGGGCGGGAACGGACCATACAAAGGTCCATTGAACTTGGGTGGGATTTTCCGGTTTTGGGGCAGGCGTGGCTGGAAAATCCCACCCAGCTGGAAAATTCCACCCAGAGACCAACTTTTATCCCTCAGTCTCTCATTCCTCCTTCCTTTTATTTAGAGATTGTCTGAATTCACCCCTCCAATTGGATCTAGAATCTAAATTGTCTTTTGTTGTCATGCCTCTGTAACTAGAACCAATAGACTAAAGACAAGTGTTCATCCCTTTCCCCAGGGCCCCTCAGAGTTTACATTCCACTACAAACAAATGCACATTTCCTTTCAGATACAAAGACACCATAAATAAAGTCACATTATCTTGTCAGTATATTTTAACCCAGGTCCCACAGACATTGCAAAATGAAGGTTTTCACTAGTACAGATCAATTAATGTAGTACACAGTCCGAAAACATGTGTTGGTTAGGTGCATTGGCCATGCTAAATGGCCTCAGTGTGCCCAAAAAGGTGACGGAGTGTGGCAACTAGGGGATTTTCACAATAGCTACATAACTTGTGACACTAATAAATACACTTAAAACTTAAACGTAAAACATGGGTTGTTTAAACATAATGGGCAGGTCTTACTGTGCAACCCGCCATGTGTCTTGGGGCAACGGGATGCGTGAATGGCTGGAAAGTTCCAACCAATGTCATTCTAAGGTCAGACTGCTTTTAGTCATTCTTTCAAACTGATTTTTAAAAAGACACTGTACCTAAATCTATAGCACTTATATTGCAGATTCTAAAAATTCCTAGAATTGTCAAAATCCGACAACTGGGTATAACAAGTCAAATCCTCTGTCTGTGAGTGAGTTAGCTAATTTCAGTAACGATCATTAGTCCAGCCGCCTGAGTCACAAATGCCAAGATTCCTGCCTTGATCATTCTCCACTGGTTCCTACTGAAAAGTGTATTATGATGGAATAGCTTGGACATGGAGAGTAGACACTTGTTTCAAAATTCTTTCATGGGTAGTGGCCGTCACTGGCAAGGTCAATATTTGTTGCCCATTTCCAATTGATCTCGAGAAGATGGTGGTGAGCTGCCTTCGTGGGTAAAAAGAGACATTAGTGTCTTTGGAACTGTATCCAAGGAGAGCCATTACAGATGAGAGAGGAAGGGGAGATAAAATGAAATAAAACATATCACAGTCCTGTGCTCTGTACAGATAGCCAAGATAGCTATTATTTTATGTAGTACTTTTAATTTTGGCATGTAAGCTTATTTCTTCCACTAATCCATTCACCCTTTGGACAAATTTGCCACATAACCCATCACATGTTTTACAATGGTGGGAAGCAGCCCGCCATTGGCCAACAGGGTGGGGGGGTTAGAGGTTAGTGTTTGTGAGGGATCCTCTGTGTTCATTTTGGGGGTTAGCTTTCTGTGTTGATTGGGATACCCTTTAAAGATGGCACCCCAATCTCTGTGGAGCCAACCTTGCCAGCTCCATCTGGTCTCGCCAGACTGATGGGAAAAACCGCGTCCACTCATTTTCTTTTCAGAGCGCCGGAAAATCTGGTCTAAAAACTCGGCTGACCAGCTGGAAGGTTACATACTGGTTTTCAGTCAAAGCCTGACAGGCTGAAAAAAAAATGGGAAATTGCACCCTGTGTTTGCATTGTGTACGTACAAAGTATAAATCATCAATAGCTGCTGCACCACGTTACATAGAAACAGCAAGAGGGGAAATAGTTGATTTGATTTTTGATTTGATTTATTATTGTCATTTGTATTAGTATACAGTGAAAAGTATTGTTTCTTGAGTGCTATACAGACAAAGCATACCATACATAGAGAAGGAAAGGAGTGCAGAATGTAGTGTTGCTGTGGTATATTCCCACAGTAGTTACTGTCATGAGTTAAAGGAATGTTGCACCTCGATAATGAAATCATTCTTCTCATCATATTTGTTTTATTTTTCACTTATACTTTCTCAGCAGCTTCTGATTTCTACAGAATTGTTACAGGTACAGCACTATTTGCTCTTTGCCTCGTGCTTCCTCTGTTTCTATTAATGTTCAAGCTAAGATTCATGAATAACTGATATCACCAGGACCTGAGGCTTCAACCTTTGCTTCATGTGGACATTAATGTGCAAATATTACATTAAAACAGCTTCAGTTTATTTTAGGAATTTTCAGACTGTCAATGTTTAAAGTTACGGGACATGTTTGGCTTACTACATTTAATTATTCTCCCATGCTCTCAACCACCCTTCCCCCGCCACCCACCCCTGCCATTCCCCTCTTACAAGCGTTTAGTCGGGATAATAATACAGGACGTTAACTTAGATGCCACTAATGTTGCTTGATGGCCAAATTGGTAAGAATTATAGTGAAGTGATATAGAATGGGACACTTCTCTCAAATAAATATCCCCATTAAGATCAGTAAAACTCAAATTTATAAAGGATTAGTTGACAATAGAAATGTTATTGAAAACGCCTGAGGAATTTTCCTTAAAGAAACCCTTTATACTATTGTGGAATATTTATTTTAGGAATTTTACATTCATGCTAGCTACTATTAAATAGTCTCAGTCAATATCATTGATATTCATTAAGGAGATAAGTATGAAACTAAGAAAGGCAGCTCAGGTCATCATATTGGTTTATTCCCTAGGTTTCATCCCAAAGGAAATGTAAACAAAACTCTACAATATTCTTCCATCCTCACATCACCACTAAGAAAGCCTAGACTGCTCCCCCCAGCCAATATTTCTTACTGGCCTAAGCACAAGGACCATTATATCTCTTGAAGTTTTAGATCATCTCAGTGTCTAGAATCATAGAATCATAATATTCATACAATGCCAAAAGAGGGCATTCGGCACATCAAGCCTGCACCGACCACAATCCCACCCAGGTTCTATCTCCAAACCCCACATTTTTATCCTGCAAGTCCCCTTGACACTGAGGGGCAATTTAGCATGGTCAATCAACCTAACTCACAGATCTTTGGAGTGTGGGAGGAAACCAGAGCACCCAGAGGAAACCCACGCAGACACGGGGAGAATGTACAAACTCCACACAGACAATCACCCAAGGCCGGAATTGAACCTGGCTCCCTGATGCTGTGAGGCAGCAGTACTCCCTCTACTAAATATCAGTTTCCAACAATCGCTAACATCTCAAATCTTATTCCTAACCAGCTCTAAGATAGTTCTATTTCCCCAAGTATCAATTATTTTAGCTACTTACGGGAGGGTTTGTTTTACAATCTCTTACGAGACCCACATTACTTTTATCCGATTGGAAAGGTTGACAGCTTGCCAGCTGCAGTAGACCTGGAATAACAAGAATCTCTGTTAAACGATGAATTACAAGTTACTCTCCCCTAGAATCAAGAGACAAGCTGGTTTAAAATATTAGAGCTGAATGTTGGGACATCAATCCTTAAGTCAGTAGGTGACTGAATGTGTAAATGATAAGACAATAATAAAGCTATAACAAAGTAAATTGTAAAACATTTATTTATATATTTAGTGGATGCATTCATTGACTGATTTATGACAATATACAAGCTGTCAGGGCAGAGTTGAATCTAAAATAATTTAATAAATTTTCTTGAGTCACAGAATGCCTCCTAAGGACAATAGTTCTGTTGTCCCTCTAAGCTTCTGGTAATGCAAGTGTTTAAAAGGTCAGCATCTGTAGTGGCCAAGAGTTTCAACTAGCAGAGGTAGGAAGAAGTGTTGGCAATGAAGAATGGGCCACTAAAGAACTACTTAAAATAATAGATTTATATTTTAAATTCCAGCAAAACTTTCAGGTGGCAGTCATTTGTAAAGAAAAAAAGAGCCTGAGAATATTTCTTGTAGTGCAACAGGAGCAATAAAGACCACAAGACAGGATAAAGTAACAGCACTGGATTGGAAAATGTTCCTCTCCTGTGGTGAGCCAGGAGTGTAGGTAAGAACTGGGACATTGTGTGAAGATGCCTTTTAAGAAGAATTTATTACCCGACACAGGAAATTTACACAAATGCACATTTATAATAAAAAGTAAAGGACTTTCACAGCTTCTTCCTTTGAACAGTATGGCGGAGACAGAGAGAAAAAAAGGACAAAAACTGCTCTCTGATACCTCTCAAGGGCTAAAGCTTAGAGCTATATTGGTGCCCTTATCTGAGGAAGGATGTCCTTGCTATAGAGGGAGTGCAGCGAAGGTTTACCGGGCTGGTTCCTAGCATGGCAGGTCTGTAATATGAGGAGAGACTATGTCGGTTAAGATTGTCTTCATTGGAGTTTAAAAGAGTGAGAGGGGATCTCATAGAAACTTATAAAATTCCAATAGGTTAGACAGAAAGAATGTACCCGGTGGTGGGGGAGTCCAAAACTAGGTGTCATAGTTTGACGATAAGGGATAAACCTTTTAGAACTGAGGTGAGGAGAAATTTTTTCACTCAGAGGGTGGTGAATGTGTGGAATTCACTACCATAGAAAGTAGTTGAGGCCAAAACGTTGTGTGATTTCAAGAAGACACTAGATATAGCTCCTGGGGCTAAAGGGATCAAGGTATATGGGGAGAAGGGGGGATCAGGATATTGAATTCCATGATCATAATGAATGGCAGAGCAGGCTTAAAGGGCCAAATGGCTTACTCCTGCTTCTTGTTTCTATATTTAAGTTACTGTAGCACTGACTGTTTTTGATTTACTGACTAAGTTTCATTGGAAAATATTACATACCAATGTGACAGTTGAGTGTGAATTCATTCAAAATGGGAAATCTCATAAGCCATACATAGTCAACCTTCCATAGAAATGCACATCTAGTCAAGAATAAATACAGAATTGAAGGAATTTGAAGCAAGATTAGAGAATAGAGAAAAATTAAATGAGGGCAAAGGGGGAACTGCAACACTGGAGGCCAGAATATATGTGAAGGAGAAAGTAAATTATGGTTACAAGCCACATGAAGAAGCCACATGCAGACAAGTAAGAAAATAAAGATAAGCCAGAGAGCACTTAAATGTGTAATGATACAGGGAAGATTCAAAAGGTTCAGGGAGATCATTAAAGCGAGTGAAGGCCTTAAGGCACTAATGGAACCAGTGAAATCAGTATGGCAAGACTAGTTAGTCAGTTAAGGACAGCAGATTTCCTTCCCTAAGGGACATTAGTGAACCAGATGGGTTTTTCCAACAATTGACAATAGATTCATGGTCATAAGTAGATTCTTAATTCCAGATAATTTTTTTTTATTGAATTCAATTTCCACCATCTGCCATGGCTGAATTGGAATCCAGGTCCCCAGAACATTAGCTGAATTTCTGGATTAATAGCTGAGCAATAATACCACTAGGCCATCGCCTACTCAAGGGGAAGATTGAGAGTTATTGTTCCTACATATTGTTATTAGAAGGTCCATTAACAGAGTCAACTGCATTTATCGAAAATAAAGTTCACTGTAAGAACTGAGGTGTGGGAAAAGGAAGCAAGCTAGTGAATGGGGAAAGATTCCATTGCAGCATTGTTGTGAAAAGCTGTCCATTTTTGGGGGAAGTGACAGCTACAGACCAAAGTCAAACACAAGAGCTGTGTCAAATGAAAAAGCTGAATAACCAGATTTTAGACCCTTGGCCCTTTCTTATCTTCTCAATCTTTACAAAGTTACTATCTTGCAGAAACTCTGCTTCACCATAAAACAGAACAAGCAAAAGATTTATAACAGTGGTAAAAGTAGTTTATGGTTGTCTTAAATTGATTCATTGATCATTATTGCTTGATAGCTTGTCCAACACTGTAGGATTTATGGAACACGCAAGAATGGGAAACCTGCTGTCTGGGTGATTTAATTCAGGGGGCGCTGTAATTTTTATTTTTCCAAAAGCAGTGTAAGATGCAGAGATTAAGTCAGTGGTGTGTTTGTGGCATGCCAATCCTCATGCCATTCTGCAGAAAGCTCCCAGTTGTAATATATTTGTAGATGTTTGGCAGCATAGAACTTGAGTGTTGCTGAAAAAGGGAGGCATGTTAAAGCTTTTTGTCATGCACTCATCAGGCCACTTTGCAAGAATACCAATGTAAGTGGAACACAATCTATACTGTGAGAAGATAATGCTGATTGGTAGAGACATTGCCATTGAAAAAGCACCAACTGATGTTGACTGACAGATAAGTGTCAAGCATTGTTTAAAAGTTAAACCTGATTGATCGAAGCATTGTTCTAAGGAACAAATTAGCAAATGGCTGTTAGTTATTTTGTTTAGCTCTAACAGATGCAATGTGAGTCTGCCTGCAAAGAACAGGGCCCTGGGTATTAAAGCCATAGCTTCCAATACGTACAAATGATTGCAAGATGTCCTGATGAATGCATGACTAAATGCTTCAACATGCCTTCTTTTTCAGCAACACCACACTGTGAACCTGACAATCCTAAATTGGTTGTCAGTGTCAATCTTAGTACACGGAGGATTATTAAGTAAATGGTGTCTAATCGCAGAATCACATCTAATGTTGGGCATTGTGCTGGCAGGGCTTGAGCTGGTATCAACAATAATGTACATATTGTGTTCTCTAAACCACAGTATCTGCTAGGAAATGTTGTATGACCAATTCTAACTTATGGGCATTGGATCATCAGCTGCGAGAGATGACCTACAGCCTAACCAAACAACAGTCTGACACAATTGTACATTTAGAATCATGTCTGTTAACTAAAATCGTGGATTCATCCATTGCAATTCTTTGATATGTCCTGTTCCAAGAGTATGGTGGAATACAATCAGATTGCTTGTTCGTACGTCTTCAATATAGGCTGTGAATCTTAGGAACTCTTATGGCTTCAGGTCAAAGGTGGCCACTTACTGGCCTTCCTAAACTGACAGATCTGTACCCCTCCACATTGAACACTGCTTGAGGAGGTTCTGAAGGAAGCAAGGGTATAGAATACATCCTGGGTGGATCTTCAATGTTCATCTCCAAACATGTTGGATATTACCATGATTAACAGAGATGGCATTTCTTAAAGGGCATAGTTGCCAAACAGAGCATATAGCAGGCAGGTAATAAGAGAACTAATTTTCCATGATAGCATTGGTAAGACTGATCACCGCACCCTCCATCATGCATTTTGGAAAACTGCTGTGCTAAACAGACCTAGCAGCCCAAAAACAGTACATGCATGAGATACTTCAGGCTATTAGCAACAGCAGAATTTATACTAACACAATCACTAAACCCATGGTTCTATACTTTCCTCACTCCTTCACCAGCATCAAACCAGTTTGCCAAATCTGGTTCAATGTAGATAGTGTGCCGGGATTGCGAGGCACAGAATTGGTAAAGTCGCTGGCCTGGATCTCCATCCCCAAGTTGGGGTAGTTGGAGTCAGGAGAATTCCTGGCTCAGTCCGTTCCCTTCAGGAGAAAGTGCTTGCAAAGGTGAGATCTTCATTGCTGAGGGGCGGGCTCGAGTGAGGACAGCCAGCACAGGGGCTGCTGGATACTGTTTGAAAGGCCCACCTCAGTGCAGTGGAATTTTGCCCCAAATATAATAAAAACACAAAGGCCCTCCAGTCCTCCAACCTCACACTCCCTCATCCTCCAAACACCCCCCCACCCCCCCATGCCTTATTCATAGAACATAGAACAGTACAGCACAGAACAGGCCCTTTGGCCCACGATGTTGTGCCGAGCTTTATCTGAAACCAAGATCAAGCTATCCCACTCACTATCATCCTGGTGTGCTCCATGTGCCTATCCAATAACCGCTTAAATGTTCCTAAAGTGTCTGACTCCACTATCACTGCAGGCAGTCCATTCCACACCCCAACCTACCTCTGATATCCTTCCTATATCTCCCACCATGAACCCTTTAGTTATGCCCTCTTGTAATAGCTCCATCCACCCGAGGAAATAGTCTTTGAACGTTCACTCTATCTATCCCCTTCATCATTTTATAAACCTCTATTAAGTCTCCCCTCAGCCTCCTCCGCTCCAGAGAGAACAGCCCTAGCTCCCTCAACCTTTCCTCATAAGACCTACCCTCCAAACCAGGCAGCATCCTGGTAAATCTCCTCTGCACTCTTTCCAGCGCTTCCACATCCTTCTTATAGTGAGGTGACCAGAACTGCACACAATATTCCAAATGAGGTCTCACCAAGGTCCTGTACAGTTGCAGCATAATCCCACGGCTCTTAAACTCCAACCCCCTGTTAGTAAAAGCTAACACACTATAGGCCTTCTTCACAGCTCTATCCACTTGAGTGGCAACCTTTAGAGATCTGTGGATATGGACCCCAAGACCTCTCTGTTCCGCCACAGTCTTCAGAACCCTACCTTTGACCCTGTAATCCACATTTAAATTAGTCCTACCAAAATGAATCACCTCACATTTATCAGGGTTAAACTCCATTTGCCATTTTTCAGCCCAGCTTTGCATCCTATCTATGTCTCTTTGCAGCCTACAACAGCCCTCCACCTCATCCACTACTCCACCAATCTTGGTGTCATCAGCAAATTTACTGATCCACCCTTCAGCCCCCTCCTCTAAGTCATTAATAAAAATCACAAAGAGCAGAGGACCAAGCACTGATCCCTGTGGCACTCTGCTAGCAACCTGCCTCCAGTCCGAAAATTTTCCATCCACCACCACCCTCTGTCTTCGATCAGATAGCCAGTTATCTATCCAATCTGCCAACTTTCCCTCTATCCCACACCTCCTTACTTTCGTCATAAGCCAACCATGGGGGACCTTATCAAACGCCTTACTAAAATCCATGTATATGACATCAACTGCCCTACCTTCATCAACACACTTAGTTACCTCCTCAAAAAATTCAATCAAATTTGTGAGGCACGACTTGCCCTTCACGAATCCATGCTGACTATCCCGGATTAATCCGCATCCTTCTAAATGGTGGTAAATCCCATCCCTAAGGACCTTTTCCATCAATTTACCAACCACCGAAGTAAGACTAACCGGTCTATAATTACCAGGGTCATTTCTATTCCCTTTCTTAAACAGAGGAACAACATTCGCCACTCTCCAGTCCTCTGGCACCATCCCCGTGGACAGTGAGGACCCAAAGATCAAAGCCAAAGGCTCTGCAATCTCATCCCATGCCTCCCAAAGAATCCTAGGATATATTTCATCAGGCCCAGGGAACTTATCGACCTTCAGTTTATTCAAAACTGCCAGTACATCCTCCCTCTGAACAACTATTTCCTCCAGCCTATTAGCCTGTAACACTTTCTCTTCCTCAAAAACATGGCCCCTCTCCTTGGTGAACACTGAAGAAAAGTATTCATTCATCACCTCGCCTATCTCTACTGACTCCATACACAAGTTCCCACTACTGTCCTTGACTGGCCTAACCTCACCCTGGTCATTCTTTTATTCCTCACGTAAGAGTAAAAATCCTTGGGGTTTTCCTTGATCCAACCCGCCAAGGACTTCTCATGTCCCCTCCTAGCTCTCCTAAGCCCCTTTTTCAGCTCGTTCCTTGCTAACTTGTAACCCTCAATCGAGCCATCTGAACCTTGTTTCCTCATCCCTACATAAGCTTCCCTCTTCCTTTTCACAAGACATTCCACCTCTTTCGTGAACCATGGTTCCCTCACTCGGCCATTTCCTCCCTGCCTGACAGGGACCTACCTATCAAGGACACCCAGTATTTGTTCCTTGAAAAAGTTCCACTTTTCATTAGTGCCTTTCCCTGACAGTTTCTGTTCCCATCTTATGCCCCCTAATTCTTGCCTAATCGCATCATAATTACCTCTCCCCCAATTGTAAACCTTGCCCTGCCATACGGCCCTATCCCTCTCCATTGCAATAACAAAAGACACCGAATTGTGGTCACTATCTCCAAAGTGCTCTCCCACAACCAAATCTAACACTTGGCCCGGTTCATTTCCCAGTACCAAATCCAATGTGGCCTCGCCTCTTGTCGGCCTATCCACATATTGTGTCAGGAAACCTTCCTGCACACTGCACGAAAACTGCCCCATCCGAACTATTTGACCTACAAAGGTTCCAATCAATATTTGGAAAGTTAAAGTCCCCCATGACAACTACCCTGTGAGCCCCACACATATCCATAATCTGCTTCTGCTTAGCAATTTCTTCCTCCACATCTCTATTACTATTTGGGGGCCTATAGTAAACTCCTAACAACGTGACCGCCTCTTTCCTATTTCTAACTTCAGCCCATATTACCTCAGTGTGCAGATCCCCCTCGAAGTGCCTTTCCGCAGCCGTTAGACTATCCTTGATTAACAATGCCACTCCTCCACCTCTTTTACCAGCTTCCCTACACTTACTGAAACATCTATACCCCGGAACGTCCAACAACCATTCCTGTCCTTGTTCTACCCACGTTTCCGTAATGGCCACAACATCGTAGTCCCAAGTACCAATCCACGCCCCAAGTTCATCTACTTTGTTCTGGATGCTCCTTGCATTGAAGTAGACACACTTCAACCCACCTTCCTGTCTACCGGTACCCACCCTTGACCTTGATACCTTCCCCAGTACCTCACCACCCTCAACACTGACTTCTGGACTACAACTCCTTTTCCCACTCCCCTGACAAATTAGTTTAAACCCCCCTGAAGAGTCGTAGCAAATTTCCCTCCCAGGATATTCATGCCTGATGGTTCCTCATTCCCCTCTAAACCAAGCGATGGCACTACCATGCCCATTGACCCACTGTACACATTCAAGAATCAATGGACCCGATGGTATATAATAATATCTATTAAAAAAAACTAAAAAAGGTCATCCACTCTCAGCTTCCTCTTATGTTGTAAAAATGCCTTCATTGCAAAGTGTCAATCATCCTGGCCCTTTAAAGTATCAAAACCACAAATCCTTGACATCAGATAAAAGCAAATTACTGCAGACGCTGGAATCTGAAACCAAATGAACAAATGCTGGAAAATCTCATCAGGTCTGGCAGCATCTGTAAGGAGAGAAAAGAACTGACGTTTCGAGTCCAGATGACCCTTTGTCAAAGCTACAAAGCTAACCCTTGACATCACTTTGCAAACATTGTGGGTGAAATCTTATCAAAAAATGGCAGAGCATTGGTTCTGGTGTGAAAAATGGAGTGCTTCCATCCAACGGAGCCAGTGTATTTTCAGGATCATTAGTACTAATTTTTCTTCCCTTGTGTTGCGCACTGCTCCAGCAATGCATAGCCTCTGATTCATCCACCATGTAACATTTTAACTGCTGCAAGATTTGGGGAACTCCATATAAATAGCTCCCAAGCACTCTGCAGCACTTGCTCCACAATGATTGCAGGAGATGGCAGCCAAGAAGTCCGCACCAGACTACTCAATGGAGTGACACAGAGGCAGGAAACCCTATACCCACGCTCCAGGAGACGGCCATCCAGCAGTGTGACCACCCCCACCTGGAATGCAGTGGCAGCCCTGGTCAGTGTGAATGCACTCCAGAAGAGGACGGAGCAGCAATGACGGAGGAAGATCAATAACCTCCTTTGCTCAGCCAGGGAAAACAAACCACCCCCTTTATGGACTCTCTATGGACCTCCTCACACACCCTTCACACCCCCAACCCTTTCTCGTACTCAGCCACCTTGGCCTTTGCCAACAGCAGGCACCAGGTTCCCTTCTCTCTCCCACAGCAGGCGGAGGTAGGGATGTCCCAGGGAACCGGCACTCGGAGGGATGCCAAAGCCCAGGACTCTCCTGAGTCCCTTGCTGATGATGTGTCCCTGGACCCAGTATTCCCACAACTGCTGACAGAGTCTCAAATATCAGGAAGGGATGACAACAGCCCTCCTCGGAGTGCACGTCCAATTGGAGGAGTCCAATCGCCTTCTATCCAAGGAGATGATGCTGTCACTGTGGAGCACCAAGGCCAAAATTGCGAGAGTGGTGTATGCAGTGAATCACCTTGGTGCAGGACATGCACTCCATGGCAGGAGATGTCCACGTCATGGTGCAAGGCTTTGACTGCATGGTGCAGGCACTGGTGGGAATCCACGTGTATCAGCACCAGAGGACAGCGAGGTTTCTGGATCTCACTCTAGCTGCCCCTCCATCCATGGAGGAGCATAGGGGCCCCCGGGAAACCCAAAAGGAAAAGGATCAGCAGGAGTGCAGCCCGGGGCCCTCCAGCCAAAGCACCCTAGGCATCTCCAGCCTATCTGATACCTGTGAATGACATGGCTCCAGCGCCTGACACCAAGGAGGGTAGTAGTCCAACATCCGTGCTGCCCAATAGCAGGCCTGGACCTCAAGGTCCCAGCCCCCCAGGGGACACCCACTAGGTCATCTCAGCAAAAGGGTGCGTAAGTTAGCAAATCACCTCAACCTCAGCTGTGGATCCAGGGGAGACGCCCAGATGTAGTCAGAGGGTCAGGAAGATTTGGAGGGCACAGCTGAATATGGGCACTATTGCAATAAGGTCACTACTTTGCTCTGAATGTTTATCAATAAATTTCAGTCTGTTCACCCACAGAGCCTCCAACCTATCTGTTCAAGCTACCAAGCTTGGGGATACCACCATTCTCAGCTGGTACCTCAGCCCTGTGGAATGTGAGAATGGCAGTGCTATGTTCCTGCCTTTCTCTTGCCAGCCCCCAATGTGGAAGGGCACTCCCTCAGCTGTGATATGTACAGGAAACCAGGAAGGAGGACACAGGAAGCGCTGTCTTCATATCAACCTTCACAGCCCCTTTAGAATAAGGGGCGTCCCAACATGAAGGGTGGAGAAGGCCTGCAAGTGACCACTCCCAATCCTTCTCCCTGAAATGGGATTCTGGACCCCCACCCCCGGCCCCGAGTTGAACCTATCTGTCTCACAAATCCTCTCCAGAGCCCCCTGCGCAGTGCACACAATGGTGGGTGCTGGCTGAGCACTCACCTCCAAAATCCCCCTTGGAGGTGAAGGCACCAGGTTCACGCTTGGGTAAACCTGTTGTAAATGGTGCCAGCATGATGTCACGCCGGCGCCCGCTGAATATCCGGTGAGGGGGGAGGTCCCGGAGAGATTGCTTGCTAATGACATGCTAATGTATTAAAATTAGCTCTCATAGTTGTGACACTCACATTGAACTAACATAGGCATTGCTGCTTGTAGCAAGTAATATTCGTGCCACACGTGCCAGGCAATGACCATCTCCAACAAGAGAGAATCTAACCATTGCCCCTTGATATTCAAAGGCATTACCATCGCTGAATCCCTCATTATCAACATCCTGGTCATTATCATTGACCAGAAACTAAACTGGACTAGCCAGATAAATACTATGGCTATGAGAACAGGTCAAACGCTGGGAATCCTGTGGGAAGTAACTCAACTTCTAACTCCACATAACCTGTGCACCAACTACAAGCCACAAGTCAGGGGTGTGATGGAATACTCTCCCCTTGCCTGGATTGGTGCAGCTCCAACAAAACTCAAGAAACTTTACACCATCAACAGGTTAGTGGGTAGTTCAGGGAAAGGCTGACTGACATGTTCTTAGGATGGGCAAAATAACTACAGCCTGTCGGATTCTGCCACGTTCTGACGACAAATCACAAAAGACACTGTAGCACAATGCTAGGAGAGAGTTCAACCCAATCTATCCAAGTGAAATAACAACTAGCCATACAATATTGAAACACACAAAGACAATCCTAATTACTCTGACAGATAGTTTAAAAGCATCATAACACTTCAAAGCTTACCAAAATGTTGTTCATAGAATCATAGAATTCCTACAGTGCAGAAGGAGGCCATTCAGCCCATCAAGTCTGCATCAACACATCTTTTTATCTTACCCAGGCTCTAACCCTGTAATGCCACGTATTTACCCCACTAATCCCCCTAACCTACACAAGGCAGGATACTAAGGGACAATTTAACATAGCCAATCCACCTAACCTGCACATCTTTCGGACTGTGGGAGGAAACTGGAGCACCCAGAGGAAACCCACGCAGACACAGGGAGAACATGCAAACTCCACACAGTCGGTCGAACCTGGGTCCCTGGCGCTGTGAGGCAGTAGTGTTATTGCTTTACTGTTCTCTCTCTTCAATGAGGAACAATCAGCAAATGTGTCACAAGGACATTTTGCAGCTTTTTAATTTTAAAGAACTGCAATATCTTTGGCTAATTATGGCAAGCTTCATTTCAAATATTTGGTAAATTAGTGATGAAGGACTAAAATGGAATGGGCTACTTGAATATTTTCTGGATCCCAATTCTTAGTCACTTTGATTCAGTGACGAATAAAAAAATGAAGAAATCAAAGTTGAAAAATATTGTCAAAATTGAAAAAAAACATTGCCATTCAGCTTTAAGACAAAATGAATCAATTTATTCACCTTCTAGACCCAGAAGCCATGTCCAGACAGCAACGCAGAAAAATCTCATATTCCAAACGTGAGTCTGCTATGTGGAACAGTGGATTCAACATAGCCAACTGAAAAAAAAACTTGAATCAGCCAAATCTTAACAAGCTTTATCAAGGTCACAGGGTTATATTCTTGTCACATGATGAACAAATACATGTTCTTAAACTATGTGTCATTGGATCTTTATGGCAGAACAGGAATTGTAGATAGGTTCTCTGTGTATTAAGTTGAGAAAAAGATTGAGTATATTGGTGGAAAGACTGCTACAAAACAGTAGTTGTGTGCAGGAGGTTGGCCATGGGGGGTCATAAGGCTAAACAAGTTGTCTTACAACATATTTCTATCTGCATCATTCTAAGGTGCTTATTTAATCTAAATATATTCGAACAGGACAGAGAGGAATTGAGTGAGAAGATGTTAACTGATGCAATAAAAATAGCACAGAGGATAAGATCAGCTGACAAAAGAATTACACCGAGATCTTTGAGACAGAATTCCTAGGTTAAGTATTAATCCATTTTCTCCTCTCAGGGCAATGTGAACAGAGTGGTGGTTAAGGTGAAAATACCAGTGTGCAGCTCACAGGCTGCACTACCAGCTTTTCTCTCTGGATAATCGAGCACTCTGTGCAGACATAAACTAGAGACGTGACGCATACTGTCACGCCATCAGAGTGGGTCAGGAGAAAGCCAGCAGTCAGAAACCTGAGATATGGCACACTGATTTCCGATAGGCACACAGGAAACTCCACATATGCAAAAGGGGACCCCCCCCACTACAGACATGGGGCCCTTACCATGGACACAGGGAACTCCCCCCACACGTACAAAGAGACCTTCCCCCATGGAGCTTTCCAGAACTGCCTCCCCCTCTGCCACCTCCCCCAGCACTAGGCCCTGGCATGGCCTGCTGGCACTGCCCTCCTATGGAAAATGACAGTGGGCACTGTAAAGTGGTACTGTTAGGGAGCCAGGGGGCAGTGCAAGGGTGCCAGGAGACAATGCCAGAGTACTGCCCAGACATGTCTCTCCCTCAGGGCTATACTTACCAGTGCGCCCCCAAAGGGCTCCTGGTTCCTGTTTCTAGCTGTAAACCTTACTGATGTGATGTCACGTTGGTGAGGGGGAATTCCACATGTGGGGGGCTAATACGGTGGGGAAGCCTGCTAATTATATTGAAATGTATTTAAATGAGGTTTCCTGATCTTCTTGGGTGGGGACCTCATTATGTCACCAGTGGGTGGCAAGGAGAATCAGAAACTGCGATCCCGCCGGTGAGGTTCTCATTTTCTGAGTCTCGTGATATTTTGCACCCACATTGCTGTTCACGCTCAGGGCAAACGCGGGCACAAAATTGCGGCATATGTTTCAGTGCAAGAGGGGGCAAGGGGGAATTGGCAGGAAAAAGACAAAGTTAGTTATAGAATAGAGAACCACACAAAGTAGAACAGTGTAGAGTTACCTGAAATGGTAGATACAAAATACCAAAAACCGAAAAGCAGGGATAAAAGTAATTTTTGTATAAGATAGTTTAATTAAAACAAAGACTACAATTATTTTCTCAAAAAGAAATGTAAATGTTTACACAATGCAGAATAATTTTAGAAGTAGTCTGAATTTAAGGCAATTAAAGTATAAAGAAGAGATATCATTCATCATTGCTCTGAATACAAGCAAAATAATCAAAACTAGAGAGTTCCAAGTCCAGGAACATTTGACCAATTGAAAAATTATTCAGTGTAGGAAAGCTAGTAATTAATACTTCTACATAGTAAGTGATTTAAAAAAAAACAGAATCAGAAATATTGGATGTGTTATGGTTCTTCCTCGCATTGAAATTAATTCAGATTATAAACAATCGAGTAGCAATAAATTATTTCCTAGCTTGATCATCTCTGGCCCAAGCCCTTCTTCTTCTTCTCAGGTCATCATAATTACCTGAGATTATGGTAACAATATTCCACGGCTTCGCCATCAACATAGCTTAAGCCTAATTAAAAGTGAAGGTTTCAAAAAGTTTGCGAATTTTGTTTCAAATGAAAGGAAGATCAAGAATCAGGAATACAATGTAAAAGTTTCGAAGGATAGCCTGAACTAGACTATTGTGATTTAAGCCTGTTACTCACCTTGTAACAATTAAAATATTAAGTCTGTTAATCAGTTGAAGCAAAGCAGTTTGGTTCTTTGGTATTCGCTACTCCAGAAGGCTGTAGATGTTCAGTCGTTGTGTATATTCAGTATAGAAATCAATAGGTTTTTGGCCATTAGTGGAATCAGGGAATATGGTGATAATATGGAAAGCGGGAACTGAAACAGAAAATCAGCCAGGACCATATTAAATGGCACATGTTGCCTACTCTTGCTCCTATTATTAGACTGCAGGAGGGTGAAAGAAGAGTTGAGTAATGAGTAATGAAGTAATTTTGGAGTATGGGGAAGAATACTGGGAGGCACTGTAAGGATCAAACACTGATGTATGCTTTCCACCTGTTCAGCCAATTCCCTACTTTACAATGTGTAAGCTACTGGTCTATGAATAGCTGGGAATACTGCTTTTTGCCAGATCTAAAAATGAACAGAAGGCAGGATGGGTATTACACAGTGGGTCAAATCATTGACATGGAATGCAACCAGTTAAATCAGTCATTACTTGGAGTGCAAAAGAACAAAGATTCAAGTTTATATATGTTGCCACAGTTTAGAAGGAATATTTGGTCATGACAACCTTTGCAGTTAATATTTAACTCCCTCATTCAAACCAAGCTAAATTAACCTATTAAGCTGTGTGGATGGCTAAAAGAAAAACTGCAAAATCATTTGTGAAAATCACCTTTAAAGTGTTTGGTAACAGGGAAAATAATATTAAAGGCAGTAGGTAACATTTTCCACCGGTGGGATTTTTCACTTCTGCCAAAGTCAATAGACTTTTGAATGGCTCACTGTATTTTCCAGCCCCACCCCCTCAATGACAGGCCCATCACATCCAGCCCAGTGTATGGCTACATTGGTTAACAACAATTGGAATTGCGCGCTAGAGGAGAGAAAGCCGAGGGCCTAACAAGCTGCGATTGGACATCCTGATGCAGCTGACTTGCTGAGGCCTGCTGAATTTTAACCAGCTTAGATACTAGATATTACCCCCACTGGGGAGGGTCGTGATCCCGGCTGGAACTGCACTCTTATCTCTTACCCCAAACATTCTCACTTCCACCTTTTTCCGTTGGGAAAAAGATACAGAAGTCTGAGATCACATACCAACTGACTCAAGAACAGCTTCTCTCCTGCTGCCATAAGACTTTTGAATGGACCTACCATATATTAAGTTGATCTTTCTCTACACCCTAGCTGTGACTGCAACATTATATCCTGCACCCTAGCCTTTCCTTCTCCCCTATGTACTCTATGAATGGTATGTTTTGTCTGTATACTGCACAAGAAACAATACTATTCACTGTATCCCAATACATGTGACAAATCAAATCAAATCGATCGCCATACTGAATGCCAAGTTAAAATAATTTTACCAGATGGTCAGTTCTGCTGTACATCCAGTTAACATGTAAGGTTGTTCAAACTCTGAATAGCTCGAAGAAAGGAAACTGAGAAGTTAAATTAGTTCTTTGAGGATATTCCGTCAATCAATTAGATCATGGTTGATCTGTATTTGAACTCAATTTCCCCACATTGGTTCCATAACCCAATATTAAAAATCTATCAAACACTGTTTGAAATTTTCACCTGAATGGTGTCAATAACTTTTAGTGAAGATGGCCAGACTATCAGTTATAGTGAATAGCTTTCAGGCATCACCAGTGATCAGCCTAGCGCTTGTTTCAAGTTTCTACCTTTTTGCTCTGGGCTCTTTCACCCGAGGAAATTGATTCTCTCTGGCCTTAACACATTTAGCAAACTCTGACTTCAATAGATCAAATGGGCTCCTTCTATGCCTTAAATTTATTTCTATTATTGGAGCAAGATCTGCATTCATTTCTGGCAGTCACTAAAATAACATGCATGGTGAATTTGAAAGAGTTCTGAACACATGTAGATGGGGTGCAGCGGTGTTGAATTTTAAGATGGTTGGCTATTCTGACAGGCAAAGACTGCCATTTCGACATCCATTGGAACAGCCACAAATTTATCTGGGACCTGGAAACAACAGGGCCACGAAACTCAGCTCCTTGTTGCCTGGGCTGCTACTCCCCTTGTTGGTGACAAAGTGTGCTGGCACTTAATTGCACATTGCCACTGCAATCTGCACCAAACAGTATTTTGGTTTGGACATTAGGGAATGTGTAGGCTGTGCCCGCTGGAGGTACGCAGAGTAGGCAGATCATGATATTAAACAGCGTGTAACTGATTTGATTCTACACTGCCATTTTTGATTTCAATGCTCTATCTAGCTAATGGCACAATTTAAACACACAAAGCTGAACACATATTTACGAGGAAGAAGTACTGACCCGTTCCCTCACAATGGCTGATTTTGATTTGATTTGATTTGTTATTGTCACATGTATTAGCATACAGTGAAAAGTATTGTTTCTTGTGTGCTATACAGGCAGAGCATACTGTTCATGGAGAAGGAAATGAGAGAGTACAGAATGTGGTGTTATAATCATAGCTAGGGTGTAGAGAAAAATCAACTTAATATAAGGTAGGTCCATTCAAAAGTCTAATGGCAGCAGGGAAGAAGATGTTCTTGAGTTGGTTGGTACGTGACCTCAGACTTTTGTAT
Organism: Mustelus asterias; assembly: GCF_964213995.1. NCBI lineage: Eukaryota > Metazoa > Chordata > Chondrichthyes > Carcharhiniformes > Triakidae > Mustelus > Mustelus asterias. The sequence continues at coordinate 105,515,390 of NC_135804.1, read as the reverse complement.
CTTTTTTTAAAAAGGTGATTACTTGCAATTATAATGGAATGAACTCCACTGGTTTGTACCGCGATTGTAAAAGTGCTTGGTGGCTGAAGAGCTGTTTAAAGTTGTCAAGCTTGCAGGGAGGTGGTACATCACATGCTGGAGAAATTTGGCCTGGTTTCAAGGATGCTGCACAGACCATTCACGCCCCGGCATGAATGCAGTACTATGCATTTTCCCTTCTACGGCAGGATGACAGGGTGAATGAGCAGAGGTGATACAGAGCTGGACAAACTGCCACAAGAAGCAGAAAGAGGAGCAGGAGAAAGGTTCTCAGCAGAAGGCCAAATCCACCCAGGCTGTTCATAGAGCAAATCATCTGACCAAATCTCAGTGGGGAACAGTGGGCGGAATTTTCCTGCATTTTTTCACAGTGACTTCCGGTGAGAATCCCGCCAGTGCCGCCAGCAGGAAACCGCAATGAATATTGGACCTCGTTAAGAACAGTTTTTCCCAGGTGATTCATGCTGCACTCGTGGCAGCTTGCCTCTGATTTGCTCACTCTGGGAAAAATTACTCTCTGTAATCAGTGGGGCGCTCCTTTGAAATGCCTCCCCAACACTTGTTCCAAGTCCAATCAGGGGGATGGCTGCCAAGAAGACAGCGTCAAGATTTTCGGAGGGAGCCCTCACCAAACTCCTGGATGGGGAGCAGAGGTGGGATGTCCTATCCCGATGGTTCCGCAGATAGCCATCAAGCAAGGCCACCCCTGCCTGGGAGGCAGTGGGTGCAGTTGCGAGTGCCAGCTCACTTCAGAAAGTGACGGCGTAACAGTGCCATGAGAAGATAAATGACATTCTTCGCACTGCCAGGGTAAGTCGGTCTCCTAATATCTCCCGCTCCCTAATATCTCACACACCCTTCACACCTCCACGGTGATTTTTCACCCAGCCACCCCTCAGATTCCAGAAACCTCTCATGGTGTCCTCCCCACGATCCCCCCACCACTCTCCATGGTCCCCCCAGTAGTTAATCTGTTCCTCATATCCCCACTTCCACTCATACCCCGCATGCCAGATTTCATCGCCATCGAATCTGGCAGGACTCCCACCTACACTCGCCCCATTTGTCTCACTGGGGGACAGACTCAAGCACAACTGTGGTGCCTGGCACAGCCGGCCGGATTCCTGCGATGAGTGGCACCACACCTGTGCAGAGGGTGGAGTCCGAGCAAGAGATAAAAGTGAGAACCCTCAACACCTACAGCCATGATGCAAGCATCACATGAGTTAACTTTCTCCCATTAGTCTGCCCCTGTGACACACTAATGGGATCTCGTTTCCTTTTAGGTCAACGGATCATGGAACTCTAGGGCGTCTCACTCCAATTATAACACACATTGCTTCTACATTCATTTTGGATTAAAATTTTCTGATAAAGTAAAGTTTATTCATCACAAGTAGGCTTACATTAACACTGCAATGAAGTTACTGTGAAAATTCCCTAATTGCCACACTCCGGAGCCTGTTCGGGTAGACTGAGGGAGAATTTGGCAAGGCCAGTTCACCTAACCAGTACATCTTTCAGGCTGTGGGAGGAAACAAGAGCAACCGGAAGAAACCCACGCAGACACGGGGGGGAAAACGTGCAGACTCCGCACAGACAGTGACCCAAGGCCGGAATCGAACCCGGGTCCCTGGCGCTGTGAGGCAGCAGTGCTAACCACTGTGCCACAGTGCCGCCATAGACAATTATGGCCCAAGAGATTTTCCATTGGTCTCAGCCCCTTGGTGTTGCTAGGGTGGGTGGGCCTTGAACTCATTTCTCATTTCTCCTTTCCTTATTTAGTGTTTTTAGTGTCTGCCCTAAGTTTAAATACGTCCTTCAGCAGGCAGTCCTGGACCTTGGATTGTGCCCGTCTGCAACACTCATGTCCTCTGAACAGTGAGAATGACTAATTGTGTTGGGCTATAGTCAGCAGATCATTTGTGATGCAATGTACCAAATTTATATCTGCTCGGTATAAATATAAAATATTGTTTACCTGTTATGTTTATAGATTTATGGTGCATTCCTTGGCTCGGGAATCAACTCCGGGTCCCGGGCACTGTGAGGCAGCAGTGCTAACCACTGTGCCAATTTGCCGCCCCCTTGTCTAAGATATCAACTGTGGCTCAGCCCTATTTGCATGAGAGAATCCCTATTTGAATAATTAAATAATGTTGGGTCTGGAAACTGTGGATGTCTGCATGGATTACCTGAGCCAAGCTAGCCGTGGCCTCCTATCAAGTATTCCAATTTTCTCCTGAACCTTAGGGAGTTTTTGTTAAGTAACATTGTAGCCTGACTAGAATTTCTACCTTAATGTCTTATCCAGTGTTTAGGACAGGTCCCTAATTATGGCAATCAGATTTATTCACGATACCTGAGTTTGTGGTTGTTATGGCTGCCAAGGGATTCACTGAAGCCAGTGATTACAACTGTCGAAAAACACCTTTTTGATTTGACTTGATTTATTATTATCAAATGTATTGGTGAGCATTGAAAAATATTGCTTGCGCGCGATACAAAGCAAACCATTCAGAGTACATAGGAGAGAAGGAAAGGAGAGGGTGCAGAATGTAATGTTACAGTCATAGCTAGGGTGTAGAGAAAGATCAACTGCTTCTGTAATGCATTGAAAACATACAGCATAAATGCAAAGAAGAATGAAAAAGGACCATGCACACAGTTTCAAGTGCCGACTTCTGACTGCAAGTTGGAAGCTGGGCCATTTCAAGATCTGCCCAGGTATTTATGGAAAGTTGCAAGTTTGTGCTCTTTTTTCCAAAGCATGCTTTAAGCAGCAGATTCTGGACAAACTCCTCTCGAAAGAAACTCGGAAATTCTGAATTATAGAACATAGAACATTACAGCGCAGTACAGGCCCTTCGGCCCTCGATGTTGTGCCGACCAGTGAAACCAATCTAAAGCCCATCTAACCTACACTATTCCAATATCATCCATATGTTTATCCAATGACCAATTAAATGCCCTTAATGTTGGCGAGTCCACTACTGCTGTAGGCAGGGCATTCCACGCCCTTACTACTCTCTGAGTGAAGAACCTACCTCTGACATCTGTCCTATATCTATCACCCCTCAATTTAAAGCTATGTCCCCTGGTGCTAGCTATCACCATCCGAGGAAAAAGGCTCTCACTATCCACCCTATCTAATCCTCTGATCATCTTGTATGCCTCGATTAAGTGACCTCTTAACCTTCTTCTCTCTAATGAAAACAACCTCAAGTCCCTCAGCCTTTCCTCATAAGACCTTCCCACCATACCAGGCAACATCCTAGTAAATCTCCTCTGCACCCTTTCGAATGCATCCACATCCTTCCTATAATGCGGCGACCAGAACTGTACACAATACTCCAAGTGCGGCCGCACCAGAGTTTTGTACAGCTGCAACATGACCTCCTGGCTCTGAAACTCAATCCCTCTACCAATAAAATCTAACACTCCGTACGCCTTCTTAACAACCCTATCAACCTGGGTGCCAACTTTCAGGGATCTATGCACATGGACACCGAGATCTCTCTGTTCATCCACACTACCAAGTATCTTACCATTAGCCCAGCACTCTGTAATCCTGTTACTCCTTCCAAAGTGAATCACCTCACACTTTTCCGCATTGAACTCCATTTGCCACCTCTCAGCCCAGCACTGTAGCTTATTTATGTCCCTCTGTAACCTGCAACAACCTTCCGCACTGTTGACAACTCCACCGACTTTATTGTCATCCACAAATTTACTAACCCATCCTTCTACGCCCTCATCCAGGTCATTTATAGAAATGACAAACAGCAGTGGCCCCAAAACAGATCCTTGCGGCACACCACTAGTAACCGAACTCCAGGATGAACATTTCCCATCAACCACCACCCTCTGTCTTCTTACAGCTAGCCAATTCCTGATCCAAACTGTTAAATCACCCTCAATCCCATGCCTCCGTATCTTCTGCAATAGTTTACCGTGGGGAACCTTATCAAATGCTTTACTGAAATCCATATACACCACATCAACTGCCTTACCCTCATCCACCTCTTTGGTCACCTTCTCAAAGAACTCAAATAAGGTTTGTGAGACACGACCTACCCTTCACAAAACTGTGTTGACTATCCCTAATCAAATTATTCCTTTTTAGATGATTATAAATCCTATCTCTTATAATCCTTTCCAAAACTTTGCCCACAACAGAAGTAAGGGTCATTGGTCTATAATTACCAGGGTTGTCTCTACTTCCCTTCTTGAACAAGGGGACAACATTTGCTATCCTCCAGTCTTCTGGCACTGTTCCTGTAGACAATGACGACCTAAAGATCAAAGCCAAAGGCTCTGCAATCTCCTCCCTAGCTTCCCAGAGAATCCTGGGTTAAATCCCATCCGGCCCAGGGGACTTATCTATTTTCACACTTTCCAGAATTGCTAACACCTCCTCCCTATTAACCTCAATCCCGTCTAGTCCAATAGCCTGTATCTCAGTATTCTCCTCAACAACATTGTCTTTTTCCTGCGTGAATACTGACGAAAAATATTCATTTAGCGCCTCTCCTATCTCTTCAGGCTCCATGCACAACTTCCCACTACTGTCCTTAACTGGCCCTATCTTACCCTAGTCATTCGTTTATTCCTGACATACCTATAGAAGGCTTTAGGGTTTTCCTTGATCCTACCTGCCAAAGACTTCTTTTGTCCCCTCCTGGCTCTTCTTAACTCTCTCTTTAGGTCCTTCCTGGCTAACTTGTAACTCTCAAGCGCCCTGAGCCTTCACGTCTCATTTTTACATCAGTCTCCTTCTTCCTCTTCACAAGAGATTATACCTTCATTCCTGAATATTATCTACACTTCTTTCACTTTTGCAGGCAGACTATATATTTTTAAAGGTGTGAAACTTGCAAATGCTCAGAGGGACTTGGGTTTACTGATACAAGGCACACAGAAAGTTAGCAATTAGGAAGGAAAATGGTATGTTGGCCTTTACTGCAAGGAAATTGGGATAGAAGAATAAGGAAGTCTTGCTCCAACTTTGGACTTTGGTGAAATCATATCTGGAATCAAGAGATAAAATGAGCAGGCAGGGAACTGGGGTTGAAGTGGAAGATCAGGCATAATTGTATTGGAGTTAGAACAGGCTTGACAAGCTGTGTGTTTTACTCATGCTCCTTTTAACTTTTTTTTCTTTTATTACACTCAATAAATGTAACAACATAATTAGCAGTGGCCTTAAATATAAGCTTACTCTGAAGAATTCAACTCAATTTAGTTCCAATTATTTCCTGAAAGTTAATAAAAAATGTTTAATATAGTGGAAATATTGACATTACAACACCTTTAAAATCGTGCCAAACATTATCTGCACAGTTGTTGGCAATATGACTCTCATAAAGCAGGCACAGTGAGAAAACAGGCACAAAGGTTATTGTGCGGAGCTAATGAATGTATTTTGCAAGATTCACAATGAGATTCACTATGAGAAAAATTATTCAGCCCATCATAGTTCATCCACCCAAAAAGAGCCTAAAATCCCTTATTGCTGCACCTAATTGTTGAAAATTGATGCTATCATGGCACCATTATGCTTTTACTGCTGAATCTGGGTGGCATGGTGGCACAGTGGTTAGCACTGCTGCCTCATAGTGCCAGGGACCTGGGTTTGATTCCTGGCTTGGGTCACTGTCTGTGTGCAGTCTGCACGTTCTCCCCCTGTCTGCGTGGGTTTCCTCTGGGTACTCTGGTTTCCTCCCACAGTCTGAAAGACATGCTGGTTAACCTGATTAACCGGAACAGGTGTCGGAATGTGGCAACTGGGGAATTTTCACAGCAACTTCTTTGCAGTGTTAATGTAAGCCTACTTGTGACTAATAAATAAACTTTAATTTCATAATGATTATTTATAACTGAGAGACACTAAGGATTGAATTATTCCCAGTATTGGCCTCAATTCTTTTATATTAATTTATGAATTGTGGACATCACTGGCTGGCCAATATTTATTTCCCATTCCTAATTGCCCTTGAGAAGGTGGTGGTGAGCTGCCTTCTTGAATCGCCTGCATTCTCTGAGGTGTAGGTGCACCCACAGTGCTGTTAGGGAGGGACTTCCAGGATCTTGGCCCAGTGACAGTGAAGGAATGGTGATATATTTCCAAGTCAGGATGGTGAGTGGTTTGGAGGGGAATTTCCAGATGGGTGCTGTTCCCAGGTATCTTCTGCCCTTGTTCTTCAAGATGATAGTGGTCATGGGTTTGGAAGGTGCTGCCTAAGGAATCTTGGTGACGTCCTGCAGTGCATCTTGTGGATGGTACACATGACGGCCACTGTTCATTGGTGATGGAGGGTTCGAATGTTTGTGGAAGGGGTACCAATTAAGCTTTATACTGGATTGTGTCAAGCTTCTTGAGTGTAGTTAGAGCTGCACTCATCCAGGCAAGTGGAGAGTATTCCATTACACTCCTGACTTGTGCCTTGTTGATGGTAGACAGGCTTTGGGGAGTCAGGAGTTGAGTAACTCTCCACAGGTTTCCTAGCCTTTGACCTGCTCCAGTAGCCACAGTATATATATATATGGCTAGTCCAATCAGTTTCTGCTCAATGGTAAACCCCTAACATGTTGATAGTGGGAGATTCGGAGGCTGAGGGGAGACCTGATCGAGGTCTACAAAATTATGTGAGGCATAGACAGGGTGGATAGTCAGAGGCTTCTTCTCAGGGTGGAAGTGTGAATTACAAGGGGGCACAGGTTCAAGGTGAGAGGGGGGAAGTTTAAGGCAGATGTGTGGGGGAAGTTTTCTACACAGTGAGTGGTGGGTGCCTGGAACGCACTGCCAAAGGAGGTGGTGGAAGCAGGCATGTTAGCAACATTTAAGAAGCATCTAGATGGGTACGTGAATAGGAGGGAATAGAGGAATATGGTCTGAGTAAGGGTAGAAGGTTTTTTTTTTTAGTTGCCATTGAATGTCACGGGGCGATGGTTAGATCCTCTCTTGTTGGGGATGGTCATTGCTTGACACTAGTGTGGCGCAAATCAAATCAAATCAAATGTTGCTTGCCATTTGTCAGCCCAAGCCTAGATATTGTTCAAATCTTTCTGCATTTGGACTTGGACTGCTTCAGTATCTGAGGATTCGTGAATGATAGTGAACATTGTCAAGTCATCAGCATTAATCCCCACTCTGACTTTATGATGGAAGGAAGGTCATTGATGAAGCAGCTGAAGATGGTTGGGCCTAGGACACTACCCTGAGGATCTCCTGCAGTGATATCCTGGAGCTGAGATGTGCTGGGTTCCTCCATCGTTGAGGATGAGGATATTTGTGCAACCTCCTTCCCAGTGAGTTGTTTAATTGTCCACTATCATTAATGACTGGATGCGACAGGAATGCAGAGCTTAGATCTGCTCAGTTGGTTGTGGGAACACTTTGTTTTGTCTATTACTTGCTGCCTATGCTATTTGACACACAAGTGTTCCAGCTTGGAAGCTTCATCAGGTTGACACCTATTTTTTAGAAATGCCTAATGTTGATCCTGGCATGCCCTCCTGCACACTTCATTGAACCAGGGTTGATCTCCTAGCCTTGTGGTAATGGTAGAGGGGGGGATATGCCGGGCCATGACATTCCAGACTGTGGTTGAGTACAATTCTGCTGTTACTGATGGCCCACAGCGCCTCATGGATGCTCAGTTATGAATTACTAGAACTGTTCGAAGTCTATCCCATTTAGCACATAATATGATGGAAGGTATCCCCAGTGTGAAGACAGGACTTTGTCTCCATTAGGACTGTGCAGTGGTCACTTCTACCAAAACTATCATGTCACATGTGCATCTGTGGTAGGCAGGCTGGTGAGGATGAAGATGTTTTTCCCTCTTGTTAGTTCCCTCACCACCTGCCGCAGGCCCAATCTAGCAGCTATGTTCTTTAAGACCTGGTCACCTGGTCAGCTCAATCTGTGATACTACCGAGCTTCTCTTGGTGATGGGCATTGATATCCCGCTTCCCACCCCCCCTCCAGCCTTTGGTGCCTTTGCCACCCTCAGGGCTTCCTCCAAGTGGTGTTCAACATGGAGGAGACACATCTACATTCACCAACCAAGAGGGGACAGCACATGGTAATCAGCAGGATGTTTCTTTGCCCATGTTTGACCTTGTGCTGTGAAACTACATGGGGTCCAGAGTCGATGTTCAGGACTCCCAGGGTAACTCTCCCCCCCCCCCCCCCCCCCCCCCTCTGTATACCATTGATTGGGTGGGGAGCATTGCTACACCATGCAGGGAAGTATGTCCAGTCTGGACATGCCCGATCTTATCTCCGTTACAGTTTGAACACAAATGTTTACCTACAACAATGTAGGCAGTATTTCAATATAACAGGTTCATTTAGAATTGACTGTTACACCAATGAAACTCACACAAGATAGACGTTTGCATATACAAATGCATAATACAAGAGAAGGTAAGGATCTTAAGATACTCCCTGACCTTTGGAGCACAGCACTTGGTACTTTAGCATCTCTCTTTGTCTGGTACTGCTTTTGAAGACATGTCCTCAGCTATCTCTTGCTACCTCTTCTGGGAGTTTTCTTTTTAGAATAACGGAATTCATCTTGAGACGTGAAAATTAATAATTTACAAAGTACTTAGCCTAGCTCAACATTCTAAACTCTTTTCAATTTTTAGCAAGTCACATATTTAATAAACTGCAGTTTTCTCAGTGGAAGCATCCAATGTAATTAATTAAAAAACATACATCACAAATCAAAAGCACACAATATTGATTAAATTTCATAGGTGGGATGAGTGAAAGAAGTGAAGAATCTGAACTTCTCACACTTATGATACTGACCTCCAGCACAAACTTTTATCAATCATGCATTGATGAATGATAACCAACTATTGGCTTCTGTATTGATTTGTAACAGACTACATACAGAACGCTGGGAGGGATTTACATACATGTGCTTTCAGAGGATAAACACTGCTGTAACATGTGTCACATGTTAGCTTGCATCACTTCCTGTGGTGATGATGTTTCCAACAATTTATATATTCAGTTAAAATATTAATTAAAATATTAGTTAAAACATTGCACTACATATGTTAAAGCAATATCACAACGTCATGCCTTTCCTTAAATAGGAGCATTACACAAGCAGAATATATACACGACAGAATGTGATTGTTGTGAACTATATTTACACAGATGTTAAATATCACATCCATCATTTAAGTGTCTCTAAAGCATATAGATGTGAGAGGTCTTGTGGCGCAGTGGGTAGCATCCCTGCCTCTGAGCCAGAAGCTCCGGGTTCGAGTCCCACTTCAGGACATTATTGCCAAGGAAGTTGTGTTCATAACGCGGTCAAACAGGTTGAGTGTCAACCTGTAAATCCTTCCAAGCAAAGGCTGGGGGGAAGAGCAGGATAGACTGGTCAGCCATGCTTGATATGGGATGCCCCCAAGATCTGAGCCTCTGGTGATAGACTAGTGACCTAATCTGGGAATTGCTAGCTGTGGAAACAGATGAAAGTTTGCCTTTGCCTAGTGCACCACTGGGTGGGAGAAGAGAATTGGAATTGGAAAGCATATAGGCAGTTTACTAACTTGTCCTGATTTAGTAATAGTAGGATATCTTTGAGATCTGGAATAATCAACACTGTGTTCTTGGTTCATCCTGTGGATGTACAGATGTCTAGCATTTGAGTGTTATACTGGTTGTCTTCCTGCGCACCACTTTCAGATTTTGAATATGAAGATATTCGCAATGCTACATGAGTGCTCAGCTTTATGTTGTTGGATAATTCTCTCAGTTGACCTCTATTCTGTTTACACTTCCCGCTGCCTCGGAAAAGCAGCCAGCACAATCAAGGACCCCATGCACCCTGGGTGGGTGGGGGGGGGGGGGGGGGGGGGTGGGGGGGGGGGGTGGGGGGGTGGGGGGGTGGGGGGGGGGGGGTGGGGGGGGGGGGTGGCGCAGGAGAAGGAGGGAGCGGAGACCCACCCCGGCAGTTTGAACAAATGTCGGACACAGTGTGCCACTTCTTCACCTCCGAAAGGAGACAGTGAAAAACCTGTACGACCCGTTGTAGGATCTGTCACCTTGAGGGGGGGGGGCACCCACTCTCAGTGGCTGTCAAATTGATGGTCACTCTGAACTTTTGTGCGACTGGCTCCTTCCAGACCCTTAACGGAGATGTCTGTGGCATCTCCCAATCAGCTGTGCACACCTGTGTCAAGCAGGTCACAGAAGCCCTGTATGCCCGGGCTGGGCAGTACATCAAATTTAACCTGGACCAGGCCCATCAGGAAGCCCGGGCTGCAGGTTTGCAGCCATTGCGGGGATGCCTAATGTACAGGGGGGCCATCGACTGCACACACATCACCCTCAAGGCCCTGTTGCAGAATCCACGAAGATTCATCAACAGAAAGGGGTTCCACTCCCTGAATGTTCAATTGGTGTGTGACCCTAATATGAACATTATGCATGTCTGCGCAAGACACCCAGACAGCGTGCACAACAGTTTCATTGTCAGGAGTTCGGACATCCCGGAGACATTTGAGGAGGAGTCCAGGCTGCGGGGGTGGCTCCTGGGTGATATGAGTTACCCGCTTCGGACATAGCTGATGATGCCTGTGCGGAGGCCTGTGTCTGAGGCGGAGACCCGCTATAATGAGGCCCATGTAGCCACCTGCGTGATAGTGGAGAGGGGCATTGGGCTCCTCAAAATGCGATTCTGGTGCCTGGACCAATCTAGCGGGACCCTCCAATACAGCCCAGTGATCTCTTCCCGCATTGTGGTCGTGTGCTGTGCCTTGCACAACCTGGCACAGCAGAGAGGTGACCTGTTGGAGGAGGAGGAGGATGTGGAGGCTGACCATCTGGGTGTCGCTGGGGAGACTGCCCAGCGGGAGGAGGAGGAAGAGGAGGAGGAGGAGGAAGAGCACGCTGAGCAACAGCACCCGGACGCTGCAGGGCTCGCAGCTTGAATGAGGCATGCAAGGGCAGCTAGGGAGGCCCTGATCACCAGGCGGTTCACTCGCGAGGGGCTTGTGTCTGTGGGTTCCATCCCCCCCTTCCCCAAAGTCCTTCTATATCCTGCAACATCATCACACCAGAGTGATGGGCCTGGGTACGCTGTGTTAGCGAGTTTCTTTGGCAGGCAGGAGGGTGATGGCAATTCGCTAAGCACTGTTATGATGGTGCCCTGGTGCAAACTAGTCTGACTTTTACCTGAGCTCCGCATGCACGCTGGCACCTGGGCCCACATCTGTGTAGTGGGTAAGGGATCTGAAACCCCCATATGGGGCCCTGGAGCGGGTAGGGTAGGGGAGGGGAGGGAATCACTCGTGGGTTCTGAGGAGCCACTGGCTTCCCTTTCTCGGTGACACAGCATTGAGGGGCCTCCCCAACTGACATCAACATGAAGCATCCCTCCGGCGATCATCAATGGAAGAGGATTCCTATTCGAGACAAATCTGAGACACAGGTGGGTGGTGAGAAAACATTTAATAATTACAATAAATGTGTTCAAGTAATAAGTCCTAACATAAAAACTTGTGAACGGAAAACAGTAAGGTGTTTAAAGATCTATCAAACTAGTGTAGCCCTTCACCCGTGCCATCTCAGTGCAACTACAGCTTCCTAACCTTATGTGGCCTATCACTACGCCTCAGTGACTCCCCAGAATGTACATCAGAGGTGGAGGGGGCCAGCTGCCGACCTCGCCCCATTGCCTGTGGTGTGCATGGCGGGTGTCCTCTGGAGGCCATGGACCTTGAGGGCCCTGGCTGGCTCCAGGTATCTGGGATGTTTCCATGACATCCTCTTCATCCCGCTGCCCCTGAGATGCCCTGGTCTCAGGAAGGGGGGAGTCAGAAGGTGTAGCCACAGCCACAGTCTCCTGGCTGGAAGGCCCTGGCATGGGTTCAAGCCCTTCCTCCTCCGCTGGGTTTCTGTGGGCCCCTGGGTCACTCCATGGGCGGCAGTGCTTCTGCAGTCAGCTTCAGAAGCTCCGGCATCACCTGGCCCTGCCTGCCCTGGAGGACCACCTGTGCCCTACCGATGGTGGTCGAGCCCTCTGCGATAGCCACCTGAGTTGGGGCCACCCTGTCAATGGCCGCAGCAAGTGCCCTCTGAGACTGGGCCACACTCTGCAGCCCCTCAGCCATGGCCCTCTGCAACTGGGCCATGTTCTCATGGACTGCTGCTGTAGTCTGCTGCGTCTCAGCGCTGTCCCACTGGGTCTCCTCTCTAAGCTCTCAAGCCTCTTAACCATGGGCCGCAGAATCTTGAGAAGCCTGTTCAGTCCCTCAGCTATGGCCTGCTGTGGCTTGGCCACGGCCCTATGGGACTCCGCTGTGGCCCGCTGTGACTTGGCCATCGCTTGGAGCCTGCCATTCATGGTGAGGATCCCCTGCCCCAGGCTTTCCATTGCAGACGCCACCCTTACAGTGTTGGCCTGGGAACCACGCAAGACAGGCAAGAGCTGGTTCGTCTGAAAGCTTTGGGACTCCTCCCAACAACCTTGCAATGGCCGTCAGCCCCTCCTGCATTCCCTGGCTCTGTTGCTGCATCTCCTGCAGCTGAGGGAGGAGTGATCTCAGAGGCCCAGCATGTAGCCTGGGGCCAGCTGAGTCCTCGCCTCCAGTAGCCCCCACCAGAGAGTGACGCAGAAGCCTCACCACTAACTGGCCCCACCGACATATCAATATCTGGGATGGTGAGTTGGTGGAAACTGACGCCAAAACGGTGGCACCCTCGAATGTCCCTTCACCCATATCCTCCGAGGATTGGTCTGAGCTGTCTGGACCAGAATGGGCAGGAGCTGCAGTACAGGCCTGGCGTCCAGAAGGCCCTGGGGTGTCTGGGTCTGTCCCTGCAACACAGGACACAAGGTTAAGTGCAAGGGAGGGAGAGGAATCCGGGATGCAAAAACATGATTCACATTTCACCATTGAACATGGAACAAAGCAGAAAGAAGATTATATCACAAGAACAGGCCCTTCAGCCCTCCAAGCCTGCAGTGACCAGGCTGCCCATCTGATTTGTTACCCCCTATCCTTCCAGGGACCATATGCCTCTATTCCCAATCCATTCACATAGGTGCAAAGACACCCCTTAAAGGTCACTCTCGTATCTGCCTTTGGAATCTCCCCAGGAGCGAGTTCCAGGCACCCACTACCCTCTCTGTGCAAATAAACATGCCTTGTACATCTCCTTTAAACCTTGCCATTTGCACCCAAACCTCCCGAGAAATTGCCTCAAATTGAGTGGAGGATTGTCAGGTGCTCACTTCTTGACTCCAGCCCGTCACTGACAGCCCGCATCTCCCCTTCCCTGGACATCTCCAGCGTCCGCTCTTCAAAAGGGATGAAGGCCCGGAGGTCTGGCTCACCACCCCCTGTCTTCGCCCTCTGGTGTTATGGTCAGTTTTCTCCTGTGGAGACAGAAAGAGTCATGAAAGAAATGATGGCCTGACTCCTGCAGAGTATCAGGTGGTGGCCCTTAGAAGGCAAGCGCAGTGGGGCTCTTGAGGGGGGATAGGAAGTAGGTGCTTGAGGGTCAGGAGCTGGAAGCATGCAGAGTGCTGGGGATGGGAAGACCTGGGGGAGATTTGGGGGAAGATGTTAGATGGGGTTAAGCACTCACCCTTCCTGCTCGAATGATGTCATTGACCTCCTTGCGGCACTGCTTCCCGATTTGGGAGGCCAGTGCCATGGCACTGACCGAGGCGGCAGCTGCCCCCCAGCTGCATGCCATCAGCCCCTTTGGATCCGTGTCCTCCTGGGGGGAAAGAGGGTGCCCTGCTTTGCCTCTGTCGCATCCAGCAGCCTCCCCAGGTCACCCTCAGTAAATTGGGTGACTGGTCGTGTGGTCAGTTTTTCCTGTACTGCCTGCCTGCCTGTCCATCCTTGGGGTTTTTATGGACATGCCCCACGTTAGGGCAGATCAGCTGCAGGCTGTTTGGCAGAGCATTCCAGCAAGTTACATGCAGTTTGCTTGTTAGCATTGAGGGGAAGGCAAGTGAGCACTTGCAGGTGTGCTGATGGCGGGGTGGTGGATCAGTGCCTCAATGATTGGGGACAGGTGAGAGAGAGGGAGATGTCACGCAGCCATCGGAGTCAGGAGGAGATGGGGGCCTTGTGTGTGAGGGGTGGGGGGGAGTGGGCAGGGGGGGTTCACTCTGCCTGAGATCAGTGGGGGAAGGGGGGAGGGGCCTGCGATCGGTCTGGATGGCGGAGAGGGATAAGGGGGTCAGTAATGTTGTGGGGATGGGGCAATGTCTGTGGGGGCCAGGGGGAGGCATTATCCGGCCCGGGAACAATGTGGCAGGGGAACCGCATTCTATCATTTTTTTCTGCACATGCGCAGTTGGAGGTGCCGATCGGAGCTGCAGAGTTTTGGGTGCGTTAAGCCTCGCCCACAGACTTGTGCAGCACAATTCGGATTTTTTTAGGCAGAGTGTATATGGGGGCACCTCAGAATGGGTCTAAAAGCCAGATCTGAAACACTCCCAGTTTCAAGTCTGCCCAGCACTTAGAATCAAAATGGTAAAATGGGGTCCACTGTCTCCAACCTTCTTCCATCGGGGAAAAGATACAAAAGTCTGAGGTCACGTACCAACCAACTCAAGAATAGCTTCTTCCCTGCTGCCATCAGATTTTTGAATGGACCTAACTTATATTAAGCTGATCTTTCTCTACCCTTGCTATGACTTTAACACTACACTATACACCCTCTCCTTTCCTTCTCCACTATGTACGCTATGAATGGTATGCTTTGTCTGTAGAGCATGCAAGAAAAAATACTTCTCACTGTATACCAATACATGTGACAACAATAAATCAAGTTTTATAAAATCCTCTTCAACATAGCTCAATTTGGGGTGGTTACTTCTTATGACCTTGGTTCATTGGAGGCTTTTGATACTTCTGCAGGAAACCAGCTTTTTTCTGTTGGGAGGACGACTTGAACCTTCTGCACTCTGTGCAAAGGAAGCATTTCCATGCCTATCTTGTGTAGACTTTGTAGGAACATAGGACTTAGAAACAGGAGTAGACCATTCGGCCCTTTGATCCTTCTCCACTATTCAGTGAGATTATGGCTGATCTTGTTGTGGTCTCAATTCCACTTCCTAGTGCTCAGGAAGACAATCAGCACATATTCAAGTTCAAAGGCATCTGTAGATCTATAGAATCAAGAACACAGTGTGGATGATTCCAGACCTCAGAAAGATTTTACTATTACTGACCCCGGTAACCTGGGACTCCTTTGTTTCACAAAATCTGTCAAACTCTGCCTTCGATAAATTAAATATCCTTGCCCTCACTGCTTTCTGGACAGAAGAATTACACAAACTAACAATCCTCTGAGAGAAAACAAATTCTCCTCATCCCTGTCTTAAATGGTATACCTCTTATCCTTAAACTTTGTCCCCTAGTTCTTATCTCTCCGACAAGTGAAAACATTCTCCCAGAATCTATCCTATCCAGCCCCCTGAGGATGTTAAATGTTTCAGTAAGATCACTTCTCATTCTTCTAAATTCCAATAAGTAAAGGCCCAACCTGTCCAACCTTCATGAAATAAGCCCTTCATTTCAGGCATGAGTTGAGTTAAACCTTCTCTGAACTGCTTCTAATGCAATTATATCATTTTTCAATTAAGATCAAGATGATGCACAATATTCCAGATGTAGTCTCACCAAGGCCTGTACATAGAACCATAGAACCATAGAAAATTACAGCTCTGAAACAGGCCTTTTGGCCCTTCTTGTCTGTGCCGAACCATTTTTAGCCTAGTCCCACTGACCTGCACTTGGACCATATCCCTCCACACCCCTCTCATCCATGAACCCGTCCAAGTTTTTCTTAAATGTTAAAAGTGACCCCGCATTTACCACTTTATCGAGCAGCTCATTCCACACTCCCACCACTCTCTGCGTGAAGAAGCCCCCCCTAATATTCCCTTTAAACTTTTCTCCTTTCACCCTTAACCCATGCCCTCTGGTTTTTTTCTCCCCTAGCCTCAGCGGAAAAAGCCTGCTTGCATTCACTCTATCTATACCCATCAAAATCTTATACACCTCTATCAAATCTCCCCTCAATCATCTGTAGTAAAACTTCACAACTTTTATATTCAATTACTATTACAATAAATGCCAAAATTCCATTTGCCTTCCCAATCCCTTGCTGTACCTGCATATTAACTTTCTGTGAATCATGTACCAGGACACCCAGATCCCTCTGTATCACCAAGTTTTACAATCTCTCTCCATTTAAATAGAATGCAGCTCTTCAATTCTTCCTGCCAAAGTGGCCAAGTTCACATTTTCTCACATTATTCTCCATCTGTCATAGATATAGACATAGACATAGAAGATAGGATTAGGAGGAGGCCATTTGGCCCTTCGAGCCTGCTCTGCCATTCATCACGATCTTGGCTTTCAAATTTTTGCCCATTCACTTAGCCAGTCTATAGCCAGAATTTTACCATCACACCTGCCCTGGAATTGGGGCAGGCACGGCTCGCAGAACAGAATTCCCCGTTGGCCTCGGGCGGGATTTTACGAACTTTGTCTGAGTAAGGGTGTAAAATACCAGCCTATATCTTCTTGCACTCTCTTACCTTCTCTTGACAACTTACTTTTCTACCTATCATGATGTCATTGATAAGTTTAGCTACCATAAATTCAGTCCCTTCATCCAAATCATAGATGTAGATGCTCCAGCATTGATCCCTGTTGCACTCCACTAGTTACAGCTCATCAACCTGAAAAATACTCTGTTTTCTGATAGCTAACAAATCCTTTATCTATGCTAATATGTTATTCCCTACACCATGTAATCTTACCTTGTGTAGTAATCTTTGATATGGCACTTTATCAAATGCCAATCCAAGTACACCACATCTACAGATTCCCCTTTATCCACTTTTCTTGTTACTTTGACTAGAAACCCTAATAAATTAGTTAAACAAAACCTATATTGATTCTGCCTCATTGAATTATTTAAATTATAATTTTCTAAATTTCCTGCTGTAACCTCTTTAATAATGGGTCATATCCATTTCACTATGAAAGATTTTAAGCTAATTGGCCTATAACTTCCTGCTTTCTGTCTCCCTACTTTCCTGAATAAAGATAATAATGGTGTTACATTTGCTATTTTCCACTCCACTGGGATTCTTCTGGAATCTAATGAATTTTAGAAGATTATGGCCGGTATTTTTTGGTTGCGTTGCGTTAGAGTGGAGCGGGGTTAGAGAATCACAGGTGAGTGGTTTAATACATTCTGTGCCGATGTGAAACCTCATCTGTATCTTTTCACTCACCGGTCCCGGACATAATCTGGTTCCCACCCAGTAACTAGATCAGAATATGATGGTAATATCTGATTAAATACATTTCTGTTCATACAATCTTTGTGTGCATCCCACTAGCCAACGTGCTATGAGTATCTGTGGGATAAGTGAATAATGAGATAATCAAAGCCACATCCTGTTATAAAGCACTGATAAAAGTATCACTTTTTCAATGCACTGGTCAGTCATTTATCATGATGACAAACGGGCATCTTACACTTTCTAGGTGCCCAATCACATTCTCATTTTTCATGAATTTGCAAAGGATTGGAATCCCAATCACATTAAGATAATTGCTCCAATAAATAAATCCTCATCCTCTATATGCTAACCTTAGTTAAGAAGCCATTCCATCATGTTTTATTTCCCAGCTAACACCTGACTGTCTCCTGATCCCCAAAGGTGCGCATTCGGCAAAGGATGATAGAATTTGAATGACATAAAATTTATGAAGAGTAGAAATGTGAAGTCCGCTGGGAGTACTTTGAAATAGTTGAGTCTAAAAGTAACAAAGGCATGAATGAGGATTTGAGCAGCAGATGAGTTACAGCAGGGCAGAGTCAAGCAATATTGCGGAAATGGAAATAGATGATCTTCATAAAGGGGCAGGTATGTGATTAAAACTCACCTTGGGGTTGAATATGAACCAAGGTTGTGAAAAATCTGATTCTACCTCAGACAGTTGCCAGGGAGTTGCTGGTTAGGAAGCAGAGTTTGTGGCATGGACCAACGTCAATGGACAATGACAAGGACTTCCCAATATTTAGTGGAGGAAATTTCTCGACAGGTGGTGGAAATGAACAAACAGTCTGACAATATGGGAGGCAGCGGAGGGGATCAAGAGACATGGCAATGAGGTAGGACTGGGTGTTGTCAGTGTACATATGGAGTTTTCATTTTTGGATGATGTTTCCGAGGGACAGCGTATAAATGAGAAATAGAAGGGGAAGGCCCAAGGTGTGGGAAGAATGAAATTGCATCTTGCTTCCACATTTTTAGTTTAAATAAAGCAATTAATGTTAGGATCATTGAAGTGGCTTTATTTTGCCTCCAAAATTTCTCTCCATAATTTCCATTTATTTCACTATTAATAAAGCAAATCCCATACCTAAATATAAAAAAAACTGTTTGGTGCACAAGTGTTGAGAATTAGCTGAAAGCATTGATCCTTCTGGTGATGTTTCAGTAAAGCTACCAAGGCACGAAGAAGTTGGCTGAACACTGTGGGCATGATCTTACCACCGGTTCAAGTCACGTTCCCGCTGCAGCTGAGTTGGAGCATTTGGCAAGCAGCCAAATCTCCGTTCACTGTGGTGGGATGGGAAAATCATGTCAGCGTGAAAAGTGGTAAGATTCCGGCCTGCGTGTTATTTTCAGCTTGTGGGCAGAAGGTGGCAGTATGAGGCAGCAAAAGTGGATGGACCATTTCAGTCAATGCAGTTATATCCACAAATACTGAGAGACTTTGTTGGCTTTTAGCAAATAAGTTAGATGGAAAGCCAGCAAGAACTTGCTGTTAAATATTGCATTCTTTCCTTTTAGCACACTCATGGCAGCACAAAAGAACATTTGCTGGAGCTATTGCAAAGCTGTGCCATCAACTTGAGATTTGCAATAATGGTGCAAATTCACTCAGTCTTCCCCTAGAAAAAGACGTAAATAGCATTACGAGCCCTATTTTGCCATTTTGATTCTAAGTGCTGGGCGGACTCGAAACTGAGAGTGTTTCAGATCCAACTTTTAGACCTGTTCTTAGGTGCCCCGACGAGCACTCTGTCTGAAAAAATATCAGCGATTCCGAATAGCGCTACAGAAGCCTGTGGGCGGGGCTTACCGCACCCGAAATCCTGCGACATGCGCAGAAAAGAAAAGATAGAATGTGGCTCCCCGCCACATCGCTTATGGGCTGGATAATGCCACCCCCTGGCCCCCACAGGTATTTCCCCACCCCCACAACATTACTGACCCACTTATCCCCCCACCCCCTCTGCCACCCAAACCGATCATTGGGCCCTCCCCCCACTGATCTCAAGCACTCCTCACTGATCACAGGCAGAGTGGCAGTGGACCCCCCCTTCCTTGCCCTCACCGATCTCAAGCAGAGAGCCATCGGACCCACCTTCACCCCTCCACCACCAATCTCAAGCAGAGAGCCGTCGGACGCTTGGCACTTACCTCCTCACTAACTGGAGCGCCCAAATCGGACTTTTGTAGAGCACCAAATCTGGATGGGCAAACACAGTGGTAAAGGGGGAAGTGCTGGTAAGGTTGGACGTGCAGCCCATTTAAGTTAATTTAAATGCGGCCATTTTCGGGCTTTGGTAAAGGGGGAACCAGCGCGGAGGCGAGTGCGGATCACACTACTCGCCTCACGCCTGACTTTACCAAGTTTTCGTGCCTGAAAACGGGCGCAACTTGATGTTGAAATCGGGCCCTACATGTCAATTCCATGGCAGAATGTCCAATTTGGCAGGCTGGGCTGATAAGAGAGATAGGAAGAGAAAGACTCTCTTGATTACTGAGCTCCTTTGAATCATTGGGGACAGTGTGTGAAAATGAAGAGTTGCCTTGTAAATTGGAACAGTGAGCTACAACTAAACAGCGTAACCTAAAGGAGTTGAGGCAATATGCAGCAGGTCACATACATTCTACAACCTGATGGGGCTGGGGGAATATGTGGAAGAAAACATTCCAATTTGAAGGAGAAGATCGTGTTAAAAGAGAAGTGCTGCCCGATTTATCTCATTGCTCTAAATGAATGAATGCTAATTACGTTCCATTGATGAAATTTCTATACAAGGAGGCAGTGGGTGGCACAGTGGCACAGTGGTTAGCACTGCTGCCTCACAGTGCCAGGGACCCGGGTTCAATTCCCAGCTTGGATCACAGTCTTTGTGGAGTTTGCACATTTTCCCCATGTATGCATGGGTTTCCTCCGGGTGCTCCGGTTTCCTCCCATAGTCTGAAAGACGTGCTGGTTAGGTGCATTGACCCAAATAGGCACCGGAGTATGACAACTAGGGGAATTTTGCAGTAACTTCACTGCAGTGTTAGCGTAAGCCTTACTTGTGACTAATAAATCAACTTTAATATTTTCCCATGTAATTTCACCGCAAGTATTGAACCCTCGGCTAAATAAATGAATCAAAATCAGGAGGTGGCAAGGAAATTTTAAACCTATTACAGGAATTGACACACCTGCTTATTGGCAGCTTAGACAAAACTGACTACATCCCGGCTCGGGTCACTGTCTGTGTGGAGTTTGCACATTCTCCTCGTGTCTGCGTGGGTTTACTCCGGGTGCTCCGGTTTCCTCCCACAGTCCAAAGATGTGCGGGTTAGGTTGATTGGCCAGGTTAAAAAAAAATTGCCCCTTAGAGTCCTGGGATGCGTAGGTTAGAGGGATTAGCGGGTAAATATGTGGGGGTAGGGCCTGGGTGGGATTGTGGTCGGTGCAGACTTGATGGGCCGAATGGCCTCCTTCTGCACTGTAAGGTTTCTATGATTCTATGATAAGCATTTTCATTCTGCTTTCTCATCTTCAGCTATCAGGGATTTAGACATTTGGTTCTACCATCGTTAGTATTGTTCTGAAGTCTTTAGCCCTCATTGAATGGACAGTGCTTTGTTCTTGCTGGTAGCACCCTCACCTTTGAGTCAGAAGATCACGGGGTCAAATCCGATTCCAGAGGCATGAGCACAAAATTTGGGCTGACACATTAGTGCAGTACTGAGGAAGTGCTGCATTGTCAGAGGTGCCATCCTTTGGATGAGACATTAAACCAAAGTCTGGCTTATTCTCGGAAAAGATTCTCTGACACTATTTTAAAGAAGAGCTAGGGAGTGCCTGCCTTGTGTCCTGGTTAATATTTATCCCTCAACCAACATGATTAAAGCTGATTATCTGATCATTTATCTTACTGTTGTTTGTGGGATCTTGCTGTGCACAAGCTGGCAACTCTAATTCCAGTAAGAAGTCTCACAACATCAAGTTAAAGTCCGACAGGTTTATTTGGTAGCACAAGCCACAAGCTTTCGGAGCGCTGCCCCTTCATCAGGTGGGTGGGAGTTGTGTTCACAAACAGGGCATATATAGACACAAACTCAATTTACAAGATGATGGTTGGAATGTGAGTCTTTATAAGTAATCAAGTCTTAAAGGTACTGAGTGGAGAGAGGGTTAAGCACATGTTAAAGAGATGTATATTGTCTCCAGCCAGGACAGTTAGTGAGATTTTGCAAGCCCAGGCAAGTCAGGGGGTTACAGATAGTGTAACATGAACCCAAGATCCCGGTTGAGGCCGTCCTCATGTGTGCGGAACTTGGCTGTCAGTTTCTGCTCAGCAATTCTGCGTTGTCGTGTGTCGTGAAGGCCGCCTTGGCGAACACTTACCCGAAGATCAGAGGCTGAATGCCCGTGACCGCTGAAGATTTCCCCAACAGGAAGAGAACACTCCTGCCTGGTAATTGTCGAGCGGTGATCATTCACCCATTGTCGTAGCGTCTGCATAGTCTCACCAATGTACCATGCCTCGGGACATCCTTTCCTGCAGCGTATCGGGTAGACAACGTAGGCCGAGTTGCAAGAGTATGTACCGTGTACCTGGTGAATGGTGTTCTCATGTGAGATGATGTTGGCCGAGTTGCAAGAGTATGTACCATCAACTCTAATTCCTACATGGCAACTGTGACTACACATCAAAAGGACTTCATTGGCCATATAGCACTCGGGACATTCTGAGGTTGTGAATGATGCTAATGGGTACGATCTTACCGTCCAGTCATGTCACACTCCCATTGCAGCGAGGTCAGAGAACTTGGCACCTGGCCATATCCACATTCACCGTGGCAGGATGGGAAAATCCCACTGGCGTGAAAAGTGGTAAAATTCCAGCCATAGTTTTGTGAAGAAGGTAGCTCCCTATTTTGAACTAACTAACAACCAATATAATCTCTGGGATAAAGACATTTAGTTATGGATAAATTTGGCTTATATTCCCCAAAAATGAAAAGTTAAGAGATTATCCCATTAAATAAAGAAGGGGACTGACACAGTTGATAAGGAAAGAACAAAATTCAAAACAAATAGATAGAGGGTGGAAATTTGTGGATGTGATGGGGATCTTGGACTGAAGAGCCATCGAGAACCCTGTCTTACCTCTTTTCAGGAAGACTGCCACAGCGTGTTCTGCTTGGGCACTTGACAGACCAGCAGTGCATCTATCCTTGGAATTAAGGACCCCAGCAGCGCAAGTCCTGCCTACCAAGAGTTACTGATGGTGGTTGCTGTTGTTACAACATTCACCCAAGATCTAAGATCCCAAGATCCTGGATCCCAGGCTAAGGATGGGTAATGGCTGGAGACAGCTTGCAGTGTTGGGGGGCTATGGGGTGGAGTCATAGAGTGGGTGTTGGGGAAGGGGAATAGGCTGCAGGGAAAAGTGCTTGCTCTAAGCAAGCCCACACTTCTCGATGCCAGGTCCCTCAATCAGACACTGAGTGCCTTTAAACGAGGACTGCGTGGATTTGTTTGTTGAGCGCCCCCCACCAGAAGCTGAGTTAATACCAGTGGCAGTGGGATGAGGCCCTTAAATGGGCTTTGATTGCCCACTTAAGGGCCTCAATTGGTGCCGAGAATAGTAGGCTGTCCATGGGTCTTCTGGTCCCAGACTTAATCGGAGTGAAGATGGGAATCGACTGGCGCTGTGAGGCAGCAGGGCTAACAATTGTGCCACCGTGCTGCCCAGATCTCTGTGCCAGGTCTCTGTGTCATTGTATATTAGTCATATTTACACACCTTAGAAGTGTGGGCAAAAGTAAATACTCAGTGGACAAACATACAATTACCATTTTTAATGACAATTAGCGCTTGTTGATAACTCTCATGTCTACAGTAAGTTGAACCCCTTTAGCTTCTGTACAGAAATGTATGAGGGCAGATATTGCTGTTTATCATTTTGGTGAACGGGTGGAACATACACAGGGAGGGATGGTTCGTGAAGATCGCACACCATTAGCACCAATCATTTGTAATATATATAAATAATTTGGAGGAAAATGTAACTGGATTGATTAGTAAGTTTACAGATGACACAAAGGTTGGTGGATTTGCGGATAGCGATGAGGACCATCAGAGGATACAGCAGGATATAGATCAGTTGGAGACTTGGGGGTGGAGAGATGGCAGATGGAGTTTAATCCGGACAAATGTGAGGTAATGCATTTTGGAAGGTCTAATATAGATAGGAAATATACAGTAAATGGCAGAACCCTTAAGAGTATTGATAGGCAAAGGGATCTGGGTGTACAGGTACACTGAAAGTGGCAATGCAGGTGGAGAAGGTAGTCAAGAAGGCATACGGCATGCTTGGCTTCATCGGCCGGGGTACTGAGTTTTAAAATTGGCAAGTCATGTTGATGCTTCATAGAACCTTAGTGAGGCCCCACTTGGAATATAGTGTTCAATTCTGGTCGCCA
This sequence comes from Mustelus asterias, assembly GCF_964213995.1. Classification (NCBI taxonomy): domain Eukaryota; kingdom Metazoa; phylum Chordata; class Chondrichthyes; order Carcharhiniformes; family Triakidae; genus Mustelus; species Mustelus asterias. Next base: position 105,491,535 of record NC_135804.1, on the reverse strand, counting down.
CACTACCAGAACGATGTGGAGGCTTTGGAGAGGGTACAGAAAAGAATTACCAGGATGTTGCCTGGAATGCAGGGCATTAGCTATGAGGAGAGGTTGGAGAAACTTGGTTTATTCTCACTGGAGCGACGAAGGTTGAGGGGAGACCTGATAGAAGTCTACAAGATTATGAGAGGCATGGACAGAGTGGATAGTCAGAAGCTTTGTCCCAGGGCGGAAGAGTCAATCACTAGGGGGCATAGGTTTAAGGTGCGAGGGGCAAGTTTTAAAAGAGATGTACGAGGCAGATTTTTTACACAGAGAGTGGTGAGTGCCTGGAACTCGTTGCCGGGGGAGGTAGTGGAAGCGGATACGGTCGTGACTTTTAAGGGGCATCCTGACAAGTACATGAATGAGATGGGAATAGAGGGATATGGTCCCCGGAAGGGTAGGGGGTTTTAGTTAAGTCGGGCAGCATGGTCGGTGCAGCCTTGGAGGGCTGAAGGGCCTGTTCCTTGCTGTAATTTTCTTTGTTCTTCATTCTTTGTTCACTATAAAGACAAAGTCGCCATTCTCCCAGATGAGCTTAGGCTGCTCTCCCCTTTGAGGGGGAGAGGTGACTGATGGTAATTTAATCTGAGGATCACCACAACGGGCAAGATTGAGAATCTCAATTTGCATCACAAAGCAGCCGCCTAGCCAACTGGGAGTTTAGATCAATTGGCTGGATAGCTGGTCCTTGACGCACAGCGATGCGACAGCACAGGTTCAATTACCTACCATCGGAGGTTATTCATGAAAACCTCACATTCTCAACCTTGTCCCTCACCTGAGGTGTGGTGATCCTCAGGTTAAATCACCACCAGTCAGCTCTTCCCCTTTGACGGGAGTCTATGGTCATTTGGCACTAAGGCAACTTCACCGTTTGCTCTCCTATATGTGCTGTAACTGGGCCAGAAAACCATGGATGCAGAGTCAAATGAGACATTTGAAAGGAAGACTGATGATTAATTGGGAGTAAGGGGTATTGGAAAAATATGTTTTATTTCCAGATACTAAAGTTAATTGTTTTTTAATTAAGAGTTCATATCTAAATGCTTTGTGTCCAAATCCATTCCTTTAACAGATCTATCAGACTGATAGATGTCTCAATAGGTCTGATACATTGAAGCCTCATAAAAGCTTTAATTTCCATTTTCTATTTACTTAGACATTCCATTCCCATACTCAGAAAGATTACGATTGTTCCTAAAAGTTGAGTTCTTGTTTAAAATTTCAGTAATACATGGCATCTGCAGGTTGATACTGATGATCTGTTCTTCAGTCCCCACTCAAATACTTGTCCTCCCTCTTCTATTTCATATACTTTTCTGTGTTTTACTCACATTGTTTTTCTTTTTTTTGTTAATGAGACATTAATGGAAGATAGTGCTGGAAATAACAGATCACTTGGGGATTTTCACAGGGAGCTGCAAGTACTCCCAATGTCCCAGGGGCATGAGCAAGTCATTTAGCCCTCGCTATTCAATCAGGCGACGAGCGCTCTGTATTTTCACTCTATTTTCTTTATATATTCGTTGATGTCCTTCCCTAAAAGAAAATCAACTGCAATCTTTAAATCTTCAGTTGACCCGATCTAGAGCCTTATGGGTAGACTGTTTCAGATTTCCATTACCTTTGGGTGAAAAAATTCTTCCTCATTTCAGGGCCTAGTTCTAATTTCAAGAACATGTCCCTTTGTTATGGATTCCCTCATTAGGGAAAATAGTTCTATCCTACTGAATATCAGGCTACAAGAACACAAGAGATAGGAGCAAAACTAGAGCGTACAGCCTTTCAAAACTGCACCATTCAATATGATCATGGCTGATCCAGGGCTTTAACTCCACCTGCTTCCCATATCCCTAGATCCCCTAAGAGACCAAAATAACTATCTGTCCTGATCTTAAATATATTCAACAATGAAGCGTCCACAACCCTCTATTGGTGGCACAGTGGTTAGCATTGTTACCTCAAAGCGCCAAGGACCTGGGTTCGATTCCCGGCTTGGGTCACTGTCTGTGTGGAGTTTGCACAGTAAGGAGTCTAACAACACCAGGTTAAAGTCCAACAAACGCCCAGTGGCGTTTGCTACCAAATAAACCTGTTGGACTTTAACCTGGTGTGTTAGACTACTTATTGTGTTTACCCCAGTCCAATGCCGGCATCTCCACATCATGTGTGGAGTTTGTACATTCTTCCCATGTCTGCTTGGATTTCCTCCGGGTGCTCTGGTTTCCACCACAGTCCAAAGATGTGCAGGTTAGGTGAATTGGGCATGATAAATTCTTCCTCAGTGTACCCAAACAGGTGCCGGACTGTGGTGACTAGGGGATTTTCACAGTAACTTCACTGCAGTGTGAATATAAACCTACTTGTGACCAATAAATAAACTTTACTTTAATTTTACTTTTACTATGGTAGAGAATTCAAAAGATTCACAACCCTTTGAGTAAAGAGATTTCTCCTTATCTCAACGCTAAATGATGGACCTGTTATCCTGAGATTGTGCCTCTGTGTTCAAGAGTCCCCAGCCAGGGGAAACAACCTCTCAGTTTCTATCCTGTCATGTCCTTTCAAAATTACAAAGTTACAATGAGATCAGCTCTCATTCTTCAAAACTTCTGAGAATATCGGCCCAATTTACTTAGCCTGTCATCAGAGGACTGCCCCTTCATCCCAGGGACCAATCCAGTGAACCATCCTCTGTTCTGCACCCAATGCAAATATATCCTTATGGAGACCAAATCCTTGTCCAATTGTAGCAAAATGACGTTATTCCTGTACACCAACACCCTTGCAATAAAGGCCAATATTTTAAAACTTGGAATCGTCCTGTTGCAATTCTATAAATCTCTTTATGGACTTTAACCTGGTGTGTTCCTTTCCTGTGTTTCTTACATCTTCAATATCACTTTTCTTATTCTTGCATTTAAGATCAGAAGGGTTCTTAACACTGCATGCTAACTTTCTGTGTTACCTGTACAACCAAGAAACATCAACAGCAATGTTTACAATTTTGACATCTTGTAAAAATTATTCTGCTTCTCAATTCCGACAACCGAAGTAACTAACCTCACAGTCCACTCACTTAACTCCTTCACCATGGGTGGGATTTTCTGGCCACACTCTAAGTCTCGCCTGAGGTCAATGGGCCTTTCCATGGTTTGTCCCTCTCCTGTTTCGATTCCCATGGTGGGTGGAATGGGAAAATTGGCCCCTATATCTCTTTGCACCCTTGCTGTGTCTGCATCACAACTTCCACTTCCACCTAGTTTTGAATCATGAACAACGTAGATACATGCTACTTTGTCTCTTTGTCTAAGTCCATCTATAGATTGTAAATAGTTGAGACCCATTACTAATCATTGTGGCACTCCACTAGTTACTGCCTGCCAACTTGAGAATGCACCATTTATGCCTACTCTTTGCATCCTGCCCATTAATTAATCTTCTTTGCATGCTCATATCTTACTCTCAAATCCATGAGCCCCTATTGATCCTTTGTGCGGTACCTTATCACACACCTTTTGGAAATCCAGGTATACTATATCTATTGGTTCCCCTTTATCTACCTTATTAGTTACATCCTTAAAAACTCTGATGGATTTGTCAAACACAATTTCACTTTCAGAACACCATATTGGCTTTGTCTAATCACAGTATGATTTTCTAAGCGCGTTGTTAAGACATCCTTAATTAAAGATTCAAACAATTTCCCAACAACTGATGCCAGACTAACTGGCTTGTCATTCCCTGTTTTATGTCTCTCCATTTTTTAAAACAGAGCGGTGACATTTGCTAACTTCCCATCTTCTTGGACTCTTCAAGAATCTAGGAAATTTTGTGGAAATCATAGTCAGAGAGCCCGATTTTACCATTTTGATTCTAAGCGCTGGGTGGATTTGAAACTGGGAGTTTTTCAGATCCAATTTTTAGACCCGTTCTCAGGCGCCCCCATACACACTCTGCCTGAAAAAATATCAGCGATTCCCAATCGCGCTGCACAAGCCTGTGGGCGGGGCGTAACACACCCGAAATCCTGCAGCTCCGATTGGCGCCTCCAACTGTACATGTGCAGAAAAAAAATGATAGAATGCTACTCCCCTGTCACATTCCTCCCGGGCCAGATAATACCTCCCCCTGGCCCCCACAGACACTGCCCCACCCCCACTACATTACTGAATCCTTTATCCCCCCACCACCCCCCCCTCCGATCTCAGGCAGAATGGCAGCATACCCCCCCTTTCCCTCCACTGATCTCAAGCAAAGTGGGAGTGGACCCCCCTTCCCCCCCCCTTCCCCCACCCCCCCCCAACCGATCTGAAGCAGAGTGGTAGTGGGCCCCCATTTTCCCACCACTGATCTCAGGCAGAGTGGCAGCAGACCCACCTTTTCCCCTCCCCACCGATCTCAAGCAGAGAGCCGTCGGATGCTACCTCCTCACTAACTGGAGCTCCCAAATGGGACTTCTATGGAGCATGTATGTTTTGCGCCGATTCTGGATGGGCGAACGTGGTGGTAAAGGGGGAAGTGCCGGTAAAGTTGGGCATGCAGCCCATTAAGTCAATTTAATTGCACGCAAATGCATTTAAATGGCCGACGTGCCCGTTTCAGGTGCGATCCCAATCGCGACCATTTTTGGGCCTTGGCAAAGGGGACACCGGTGTGGAGACGGGCGTGGATCACGCTACTCGCCTCACGCGTGACTTTACCAAGTTTTTGCGCCCGAAAATGGACGCAATGCGATGGTAAAATCGGGCCCCGAGTGTCCACTATCTCTGCAGCTATCACTTATGGAACCCCAAGATGTAAGTCAATGGGTCAATGATCCGACAACGTAATACTCCAGGAAACTGCCATCAAGGAAACAGTCGACAAACTCAGCTTCTAGACCATCTTTGCTAATTTGATCAGTCCAACCTATATGAAGAATGAAGTTTCCGACAACTATTATATTGCCTCCTGTATATGATCCAATGATTTCTTGTTTAATGCTCTGACCGACTCTTAGGGGTCCTATAAACAATTCCCACCTGCACTTTTTGACTTTACTTGTCCTTTTCTCCACCCATATTGATTCAACTTCATGACCTTCTGAGCCCAAATCCTTCATCACTAATGCCCCTATGCCATCCTTTACTGTTCCCCCCACCCTTGCCATTCTGTCTGTATTTCCAAAATATCTTGTATCCTGAAATATTGATTTCCCAATCTTAGTTATCACACAACTATGTTTCTGTAATAGCCATTATATCTCAGTCATTTATCTCTCTTTGTGCCACTAATTCATCTGTCTTATTGCGAATGGTTCAGGTATTCAGATAAAGAGCCTTTAATTTCATTTTTTCACCAGTATTTCTTGCATAGGCCTTACTTGCTGAAGCACAATTACTGTTAAACCGTCTGTGCTTCCTGTCCCACTCTGCTTGCTCTTACCCATGTTGCTACACTGTTCAGTTTCCTCATTTTTTCTCTTGCATTTCACCTGAACCCAGCTCCCTCTCTGTTGGTTTAAAGTCCGAGCCACAGTCCAAGCTACAGGATATGCCAGGACATTAGTCTCAGCCCAGTTTAAGTGAAGCACATCCCAGCTGAAGAGCTTTGCCTTGCTGAGTACTGGTGCCAATACTGTAGACAGGATCGTCACGTGACTACTTGATGACACGGTCACTTGGGAGCATCACGGGGTTGGAGCTTGGCAGGATTACCTGGCACATTGGGTAGAGCAGTTGTGTGACGGAGAGTTTGTATGTTTAGATGGCACAGTGGTTAGCACTGCTGCCTCACAGCACCCGGGCCCGGCTTTGATTCCCGGCTTGGGTCACTGTCTGGGCGGAGTCTACATGTTCTCCCCGTGTCTACGTGGGTTTCCTCCAGGTGCTCCAATTTCCTCCCACTGTCCAAAAGACATGCTGGTTAGGTGCATTGGCCATGTTAAATTCTCCCTCAGTGTACCCGAACAGGTGCCGGAGTGTGGCGACTAGGGGATTTTTACAATAAAAAGCAAAATACTGTGGATGCTAGAATCTGAAACAAAAACAGAGAATGCTGGAAAATCTCAGCAGGACTGACAGCATCTGTGAAGAGAGAATAGAGCCAATGTTTTGAGTCTAGGTGACCCTTCATAAGAGTTTTCACAGTAACATTATTGCTGTGTTAATGTAAGCCTACTTGTGACACTGATAAATAAACTTTAAAACTTGACATTTTAAACCCTCTGTTTGTTGAAAGTCCCCTGTTCAGTTGTTGATTTAACAGACCATGTAGAACTACAAATGCTGTATGAAATGTGATGTTAATGTCCTTTTAAGAAAGGTTTTTTTAAAATCATGTTTGCTGCCTTAGGTGATGTCATTGATGGGAGGAGAAAAATAAACTGTGCGCAGATCAGGTGACAAGGGTTGTTTTTAGTTTCGTTTTGGCTGCAATGTTAGAAGGCTAGCTGAAAGAAGTCTCTCTCTCAGTTTTTATTTTTAAAGTTTTACCAGTTGACTGAAGGCATAACTTATTGCCATCCTGCAGTAGAGAATCTGTGTTTTGGTGTTTTGGGGAGGTGATGACCAGAAGCTGCTCTGAGTTTTCAAGATCATTTGAAATCAGCATTTAGTCCAGGGAATGGGATTCCAGTATTATGTGAGTTTTAGCCTATGCAATGATAAATCTGATTAAAGGGCTTTGTTTATTGGTTTTTGGTTTTATTTGGAACACGTTAGAGATATTAAGAGCTATACATTTTACTGGTTGTTTTGTTTCTTGTTTGTAATTGATAAAAGTTGTTGCTAATTTTCTTACAATACATGCTAACTATATTCTTAAATAAACTTTGTTTGATAAAAGCTCCCTAGTGGGTCATTTGAATTATACTGGAAGTGAAACATCTCATACTTATCCTTGCCAAATTCAAAATGCAAATCTTTAGATTCAAGCAGGCTTTATAAAACACTTTGGAGTTTCTGACCTGAACCTTAACAGAATTGAAATCTTGGGGATGATTCTTCCAGCCCACTGTGCTGCACAATGGGTTGGGAAACATCAGCAGAGGCCACCTGGTGGGCTTCCCAGTTGGCACCCGGGCCCGGAAATCGGCGTAGAGCTGATTTCAATATTTAAATCGCTCCGGGCCCACTAGCATCTCACCCCCACCAGGAGTGGTTCACCCCAGTGAGGATTACTACTGCTCCCCACTAACAGGGAACAGGTGTCCTGACCCCACTGGAGGGAAAGGAGACCATATAGGCATCCCCAGGAGGTTGGGGGTAAAGGGATGTGCCCCCCAGGCAGTGCCAGCCTGGCCCCCCAGCACTGCCCAAGGGACAACTTGGCACTGCCCACCTGGCATTGGGCAGTGAGGTTGGGATTGCCGGGATGGGAGGGGCTGTTCAGGACTGCTGGTGTGGGGAGTGTTCAAGGAGATCGGATTTGGCCAGGGATTGGGAAGATCAGGGCTGGCCAGGGTTGCGGGGACATCGGGGCTGGCCGGGAGAGGTCTGAGAGGTCAGCGATCAGGGGATGGGGGTGACGGAGGGGCAGCAATGTGCAGTTGCTGCGCTGGCCAGAAATCGGGCTGGCCAGCGATCTGGAAACCGACAATGTGGTGCTACTGTGTATGCGCCAATCTCAGCACTGACAGATCAGTGCATGTGCAGTGGCCCACTCAGTGCTATGCTGCCTCTCCCGGGTGGGAATAGGCCCCACCCCCTGATTTACAATTTAGAATCTCGCTGGGGCACTATGCAGAGTTCAGAGTGTGGGAGATCCTGCTAAAAAAGAAACCCATGGGAGTACTCCCATTGTCACGAAAAATTGGGGACTTTGAATTTTTTTGGGAGAATCCCAGCCCTCGTTTTTCCACATCACTCTTTGAGCCATGCATTTAATTCTGTAATCTGCTTGATCCTATGGAAATGGCATGTGGCTCAGGTAACAACTATAAGAACATAAGAACTAGGAGCAAAAGTAGACCATCTGGGCCCTCGAGCCTGCTCCACCATTCAATTAGATCATGGCTGATCTTTTCGTGGTCTCTCCACTTGCCTGCCCACTCACCATAACCCTTCATTCTTTTACTGTTCAAAATATTATCTATCCTTGCCTTAAAAACATTCAATGAAGAAGCCTCAACTGCTTCTCTGGGCAAGGAATTCCACAGATTCACATACCTTTGGGTGAAGAAGTTCCTCCTCAACTCAGTCCTAAATCTGCTCCCCTTTATTTTAAGGCCCCCTAGTTCTAGTTGCACCCTCCAGTGGAAACAACCTCCCTGCTTCTATCTTATCTATTTCCTTCATAATCTTATATGTTTCTATAAGATCTCCCCTCATTCTTCTGAATTTCAATGAGTGTATTTCCAGTCTACTCAGTCTCTCCTCATAAGCTCGACTCTGGAATCAACCTAGTGAATCTCCTCCAATAAATTTATAATCCTACAGTATTTTGTTCCTAACTCTGGCCTTCGCTCCATTTGATTGTGGCTCCCTATTGAAACTGGGGAATCACTGAGTTTACCCTTTTCAGGAGAACTCTATAAATTATTAGTAAATTATCCTTGTAAACGGTTGGGTTACAACAATATAATAGCTCCCAGTGCCATTTAATAGCCCTCCAGTGCCAGTATATCCTTTCTCAAGTAACATAAAAGCAAAATACTGCGGATGCTGGAATCTGCAACAAAAACAGAAAATTCTGGAAAATTTCAGCAGGTCTCTGGAGAGATAATAGAGCCAAAAATTTGGAGTCTGGATGATCCTGATGAAGGATAATCCAGACTTGAAATTTTGGAACAATTTCCTTTGATGTTCTGTGTTTGAACTTCTGCTGTCAACAGGACATCATTCCTAGTTCTACCTCAGTCATTAGTTCCTATAGGTGACAATGGCGTAATGATAATGTTAGTGGACAGGTAGCCTAGAGATTCAGGTACTTGCTCTGGCAATACATGAACCTCTTAATCATTTTTAAAGACCTTCATTACATCACATCTCAACCTTTTAAACTCAAAAAGAAACAAATTTATAAAGAAGGTTCAAGCTACTTATCACCATGATTTGACCCTTATGTCCCTAGCTAATATTCATTTCTTAAAATTTTTTATCTAAACACAATTATTTGGACCAGCTGTGCACAGCTGAATTTACAGGCAATTCTCATACACTTCAGGAATTAATTCACTGGGCAGGCTCTGAAGGCGTGGAAAGCACTACATAAATGTATGTCATTCTTCTATTTTTCCAAATTTCTTCCCACCTCTCCTGAAGTCACTGAATGTTAATTCTGTGCATTAAGCCCAGACACTGACTGACCATTTGTACTTCACTAAAGTGGTCACTTAGCTACACTATTGAGAGCTGGCAAGCATTTCATCCCCGGAGGGACCTGTCCTTACCCAATGCTCATTCGTGGACTTTGCAGTAGGAGGCCATAGATAGTGATCAAGAGAAATAAACTTGGTTGATTTTCTCTTCCTTAGCCCTGGGAAACTGAGGCTAACTGCAATAGTGGAACTGTTGCCTTTGCTGGGATCAGCTGTGCTTGCGTAGATGGGAATTAAACATGGAGCTTTAGTGTTTTATGTTGTTCAGTTTCACATTGGGAATTGCACTCACCAACTGATCATTGAAAAAGAGCTGATAAATTTATAATCCTACAGTATTTTGTTCCTAACTCTGGCCTTTGCTCCATTTGATTGTGGTTCCCTATTGAAACTGGGGAAGAACTGAGTTTACCCTTTTCAGCAGAACTCTATAAATTATTAGTAAATTATCCTTGTAAATGATTGGGCTACAGCGATGTAATAGCTCCCACAGCAAGTCAATTGAAAAAACCAACAGGAATAGTCAATACAAACGTATATTTCACATAAGAGTGATGCAGCTTCCAAATTGAGCTGGTATTGAGTGGAGGTAAAATTTGGTGTTGCATTGTTATTCCAAGCCCTGTATGATCAACTAATCAGGGAATTATGTTAATAGGCTATTGCGGCCTCTGCCAATCTTTATCATAAATGAGGAAATATTTCCAGAGGTGGTGGTTGCCTGTTTCTCTCATTGACAGCTATGTGAGTTCTTCAAAGAGTTGGCATTATATTACTGCCTTCATCTTCCACTGTTATGAAATCATGACTCATCAGGACTCCTCCCTTTTGTTTCAGCATCTTATGCTGCTCAGTTTTCCTTCCTCTGACTAGATACAAGCTTTTAAAATAATCTTAATGTTACATATGTGATGTTTTTTGATTTACCTTATTTTCTCATCATTTTAACAAGAACCGGATCGTACACTTAGTCCATCACCTCGGCTCCCCAATAAAACAAAGTGCAGGTGGTTCAATTTCAAAACTTGCCTTGTTCTGTAACCAATCTGGTTTAGATGTCTTCTTGCACTGAACATAGACAATCATTTCAAAGACAGCACATTGTGCACATAAGTTATAAAACTTCACAAAATATTATTGGTGAGACTAGAATCAAAGAATTTACTCCACAGAAAGAGGTCATTTGACCCACTGTGCTTACCCCATGTCCTGCTACAGCCACAAAGAAAAATATAATAATAATATTCATAATAATATTCATAATATCTTCCAAAATCTCTCTACCTGAGATTTGGGAGGATGAAATTAAGATACGGATTATTGAATGGTGAAATATGCTTGAGATGTTGAATGGTCTGTTCCTACTCCTGTATTCCTTCCTATGCTTCTAATTATAAGGCCGTGTTTGTCCCATGGAGTATATCCTCTATGGGTCATCCTTGCCACTTCCACTCCCACTGATTCAAATTCCCCTGTAGCATTTTGGAGGGTCTCTACAACATTCTGGTCCATTCAGTCACCCTTCCTTTCCAACAGCAGATTTCCATGCTAGCATAGGAGACAAAACATTTGCCTTCTCATCATCCAATACCCCAAACATTCCTTCCAAGTGAAGCAGTGATTCACTGATACGTCTTTCAGTACGTATCACTGCTATATTCACTGCTCATGATGTGGTCTCCTCTAAATTGGGGAGACCAGATGCAGATTGAGTGAGAACTTTGATGAACACTTCTATTCAGTCCACAAGCATGACCCTGAGCTTCCTGTTAATTATTGTTTCAATTCTCTACACTGTTCTCATTCTGACCTTTTTTGTCCTTGGCCTATTAGTGTTCCAATGAAGTTCATTGCAAGCTCATGTAACAGTACCTCATATTTCAATCTGACACTTTACAGCCCCCTGGAAGCTACAATGAGTTCAACAGTTTTAGATCATAACTTCTGCCTCCATTTTGGTTAATTTTGTTTATTGCTGCTTTGGTTTTGTGTCTTTCATTTTTTATTCTTCATGTTGCATTTGAGCAGCTGCTATTCACACTCCGGACTCATATTTCTGTTTTTTTTATCATACCTATTACATTTCCTTTGTCTTTTGTACCATGAAACCTTTTGTCATTCACTCTCTCCTACCTTCACCCTATCACAGACCTACCCCTTTTTGTTTCTCCTTTAAGATTCTCTTTTTTCCTTTCCCCTACTGCTTTCATCACTTGTGGTTACACCCAATCCTTACACATTCCTCCCACTTCTTCAAAACCTATTCCATTTCTAACCTTCCCTCAGTCCTGGTGAAGGGTCATGACGACCTGAGACAATGGGCGGAATTCTCCGGCCGCGCTGGTCTAAAAGCCGGAAATTGCCGCCCGACTGTCAATGAGGTTTCACATCATCCGCAACCCACCCGCTAAAATCCCAGTGGCGGGCGGGATGGGAGAATTCCGGCCATTAACTCTGTTTCACTCTGTAGATGCTGCCTGACCTGCTGAGTATTTCCAGCATGTTCTGTTTTAATTTCTTTACTGTTTTAAATTTAGACTCACATTGTAAGGTGTTGACGTGTTTAATGAAGTTCTTTGCACTTCTCAGTATTTTAGACGTTTTGGTAACTCTAATGCCCAGGAATAGTCTTTTGTTGTGGCTGATGCTGTATTTGTACCAAAAAAGAAGTCTGTTTGAACTCAGCATGCTGCTGCTAAAAAGCTTCTGCTTCACTAAACATAGCATCCTGTTGCCATGTTCTACCCTTTTCCATTAGCAATATAACAAGTCACATTACTTTGAAAGATCAAGTGACTCACTGCCTGCTTGAGCATTACATTTGACTTCTTTCAACTAAGTGACTGAATTCATGGCTGATAATAGATTGAGATGCATTGAGCTGGAATAATGGCTCTGCAGCAAATGCATATGACTGCTACCAAGAAGCTTCCTAATGAGAAATGGTCCATCACAGTTCACTTTTTCAAAATTGGAAATGATTGAAATTTCATTAAAATCCTTATTGTTTCCAACATTCCTGTCTGATTTCCTCAAGGCATTGATGTGTGCTGGGTTTGATTACATGGATGCCCATTGACATCTTGTCTAAGCTGTTAGCTGTAGTGGACTTTGCCAAGCTTGGAACCACAGTAGTAGCAGCCTGCATCCAGGTTCCCTATCGGGATGGTGCTCTGGATCTGTCAAAGGAAGGATTTCCAAGTAAAGGGACCCCGGAATGCATTACAAGGGCTCACCTGCACAGGGATCTTTGAGGCTGCAGGAAAAGGGAGGAGACCTGGGAAGGCTGCTCCGAGTCTCTCACTCTTATTTGAAGGTTCTGCTGCATGTTCTGAAGGGCTCAGTGAGGTGATTTTCCCCAAGGATGGGAGAAAGAGGACAACCTCTCCAACTGAGCAGCTGTACATCAGTCGAGAAAGTCAGCAGCAGAGGTATGCTCCTTCTAACAGTACACCCAAAAGATCCAGGACCTCAGTGGGGGGCTAGGACGGGGGGTTGGGGGGGGCATTGTGTGTGTGTGTGTGTGTTGCGCTGGGAGGGAGCGGGGTGAGGGAAATGGTGCGTGGAATAGCACTTTTAGCTGCCAAGCCCCACACTCTGACCTTTCCAGCATTCGTCTGCACAAAGCTCCTCAAAACACCATCTCTTGCACCTCCAGTCATCTCTCTCTCTCTTTGCAGATACCTCACATCTTCACCTGAACACTCTCCTCCCAAATCCGGCACCCACCAGCAGGGAACATAAAAATCAACTCGTTTACCATGATGCAAATGAGTTTGAGCAGAAATTTGAACCGTAATTTCACTTCAAAAACCAGCCCAACTTTGAGCTTAATTTGCAACCAGATTGACAACCATGCACAAAAGTACTTTAACACAAAAACAAGTCCATGATCATCTGAACGTATCTAATCAGAAAAATCACAGAGAGAAATTAATAAGGAGAGTGAAAGTGAATTCCAGTGGGTGGCCTTCCTTCTACCTATCCAACTGCCCCCATGTGGGAACTTACAGGGGGCGATGGAGGCGTCGTGTGGTCCACCAAGTCCTGGGCCGATCGAAGATCTTAAGTGACCAATTAATGACCACTCAAAAGTCTCCTTCTGCACCACCGAGTTTCTGGATTAATAGTCTAGCGATAATACCACTGGGCCATCGTCGCCCTGTTTAGCTGACAGCTCTCTTAGGCAGGCTTTCCCCCTGAGAGAAAGGTGGATATCTCACCTTAACCCTGTTCCCAGCTTTAAATTGTTGTGGGACAGCCATCGTGAGCATGGGCTGGCTCATACACACATGGACATACAAACATACGAATTAGGAGCAGGCCTTTCAGCCCCCCACCCTGCCAGCATTTTAACCGGCAGAGGCGTGTAGGGACTGTGACATCTTGTAGAATCGAGCCCATGTAACTTATTCCATGAAGCTGTGCAATTGGGCAGTGATTTAGGATAAATCATTTTTTAAATTCTTCTCATTAAAAGCCTTTGCTGACTTCTTAACAATAGTAACTTGGTGCCGTTTTATGAATACAAGTGAAAATGGGATTATCGCAAAAAATAACCATTGTTAATAAGAATGTCTAGTTCACCACCTGTGAGTAACTTGAAGTTAAACTATTGAAAATTATTTTAAGAAGTCTACAGAATTATTTACTAATTACCTTGGCTTACAACCATCAGTTTCTTGTACATTGAATGTGGTTTAATATTTAAAAGCTTTTAGAAGGTGCCTTTGGCGCCTTTGCATCTAAAAGCAATTTTAGGAACCTCCTTGAAAGTCAGCAAATAAGTGAAACCTGCCATGAAAGCTAATTTGATCTGGGGTGTGCTCACTTTTATGGGCAGGCCTGGCATCCAGCACAATATTTTTAAAAATCAGCACAATAGATTACAAAAGCTCAAATTGTATTCGAAGGAGTTTGCTCCTGAAATTCCTCGATCCTTTGCTCTGCTATTGGCCAATTCCAGGAGGATTGCACATGGGTTTCCTGGGTCTGCTTAGTTGCATTCCAATTGGAGCAGTTATTGATGTGAAACTCATGTAGAGCAGCAGCTGAGCTTTCGTGAAACACCTGCACGTCCTTTAACAAGACCTGTACCCCTTATTGGTAGTCTGAGGGGAATGGGATTTTCCAGCCACGCTCGCCCTCCATGGATGATCCAGAGCCAAAAAGTCCCACTCAGAAAGAGGGATAGTTCTTGGCTCTTTTACTTCACCTGCTATTAATGTTGCTGCATATCTTATTTAGCAACACTTTCATTATACTTGTACAGATTAATGATCACTCAAGCATAGTCTGTGCCCAGAGGACAAGACACGAAGCCAGAAATGAAGAATTCACAACTTCACTTATTCAGACCTGCAAGCCTTCTTGAAGGTTGTTGTGGAGAGATGGTAAACACACTTTTGAGTGTGCCACCAAGTCACCCAAAATTATTATTCATGTCACCTAATGAATGCTAGCAACACAGGCAAAGACAGCTAACTCAGTTGCCCTCAAAAGTATAGAACAATATTCTCAAACATTCCACATCCTGAGCATGGAGTAGCGCTACCACTGAAAGCGATCGGTAACAATAATTTGGGTATATCTTCCAATTGACGAAGTTCAGTCATGGACAATGAATGCACTTGCACCATTTGGTCTATGTGCTATTTTAGGGTGTGATCAATGTATTTAATTGGTTAAAACATATCAAAAATGAAATCAGAGAAATGTAATATAAAGCTTGTATAAAATTTGCTGATTGAAAATGCAAAATGTCTTACTAGATATTATACTTTAAATGGAATAACCAAATATTTATATGAATATTGTCTGTTATATTTATTTTATTCATTAGGTAAGTAGTGTGGTCTTTTGAAACAAATAAACAGACCGAAGAGAAGCTTTGGTTTTTCTAAGATTTAAGGAAGGCGCAGACTCCCAGAGCGTGCTGACAGTGTCAACATCTGCTGCATTGCACATCGCAGGATGACATTCTTTATCAGTGACTTTTTTGGAAACATTGAAACTTGTGCTCAAGCATTTCCTTAAGGATTTCCTTTGAGGACTTCAACAGCTCCTGATACAGCACGTGCAAATTAAAATAGGAAAAGTCTGTCTCTCAAGGACTGAGTGCAGCTTATGACATCTGGAAATAGCTGTCTCAGCAAACTGCTGCACAAGCTTCCTGGAAGCGACTGAGGATGTGGTATCACTTCCTGCAGATTCTGTCTGTCCCCAGCAATTCATTTTCTGTGTTTGAAATAAGGATTAAATGAAACATTTGGAAATAAATTGTCAGTTGTCAGAAGATGGTTATAATTATCTTAATGAAACATGTCATTGCTCTAGATGCTTTAAAAAATATATGCATTCCTGAGAAATATACTGAACTATTTGCGTGTATTTGTGTGTGCTCCTGTTAGCAACTGCAATGTTACACAAGGGAAGATAAGAAACCACTAAACCATCATAAAAATTAACTCGATATCAAAATGTTCAAAAAATTCCTTGAAGATTACCATGGAAACGTGAGAAACCATGCTGTGGTTTGACAATGCAAGCACTTTCTCTGCCTAAGCATCATTTGTATAATGGCAACCACATAGGGCTACATTTTCTAGTTCAAATACTCAGGCTGAGAACTTTCCACTCACATTAGGAATGGTGAGCTTCACCAAGTCTTTTGGACTCAGCCTAATCGCATATTCATATACAATATAATACACACACATATATATATATTCATTATGAGTCCTTCAGCTGAATTTGATCTGCCACTAGGCACTCACTAAAGATGGAGAGAGGGGAAAGTTTAAAGGGATTATAACTGACAATTAAAGTAGAGTTCAGAGTACCAAAGGACATCCTTCCCACAGGACAGCCATTCAAACTGGAAGTCACCCAAAGAATTGAAGGGCTAACTGCATGTTGTGGCCCTATGGCAGATGAGGAAATTGATAAGGATAAAGCCATCCAGCATTTCCCTATATTTGCTCATGGAATGTGAAACTTTGTAATTGAACTCTTAGGGACCTGTTTATTCACAGACTTTTACCATCTTTCTATTGAGTGTACATACACCCATTCCTTGGCAGATTTGTTTGCTGCTCCCGGGACTGAGAAGCAAGGCTGGTGGAGGAACCTAACTGAGCAGTAAGCCAAAATTCAGCGTCCTGAGAATGGAATGAGCTTATGCAATTATGTTCAGGGAAGTTTGAAGGCGTTTAAAGCTTACCGCTGGCAAGCATCAGGAAGCACATTTGCACACATCTGCATGTCATGAATTTTCATTAAAAATGCTAGCACACCAAAATTAAGCTGCCCTTCCAAATTAAATTATTGGCAAGCTGGCAATATCTGCCTTCAGATTTTCAAATGTATGTAAGTGGTTTTCAGTAGGCAAGATAGTCAACTTGCTGGAGTTGGAATGAGTCGCCGCTGTGTTGCCCTTTTTGGGGGACCGAGGCGATGATCGGGTGGTGGCAGTCTAAGGGAAACAGGGCATGTAGGCTGGAGAGAGAGGGAGTCTGTGCAGGGATGGAACCAAGGAAGGTGTGGGCGCAGGAAGGTATGTGAGGTGGGGGGAGAGGGCCTGGTATGTTGAGTGTGGCGGTCCTGTGAATATGTTGGAGATTGAGAGTGGGAGGGATGGGGGGTGGGTGTGGGGGTGCTTTCCAAGCGGGGATGATGGGAGATAGATGATTCTGAAGGACAGGGTTAATATAGTGGGGTTCTGAAGGTTGAACTGAGGGTACTGGACAGCAGCAGGAACAATCTCAGAGAGAGGGCGTAATGAGATATGGTCAGGTGGCGGGCGGGTCCATGGTCATGGTTGTGCAGGATAAGCAGTCATGGAAATGGACAGAACAGGTGATCGAGATAAATAACAACCAATGGGTCAGATCTAAGCTCTGCAGTCCTGTCATATCATTTTGTGAATAGTGGTGGGCAAATAAACAATTAACAAAAGGAGGAGGCTCCACAAATAGCCCCATCTTCAATGATGGGATTGTCAAGCACATCAGTGCAAAAGGCTAGGCTGAAGCATCTTCAGCTTGAAGTGTTCGGGAACAGGCGCCGGACAGTGGCGACTAGGGGAATTTCACAGTAACTTCATTGCAGTGTTAATGCAAGCCTTATCTGTGACTTTTTTATCTCCACCTCCTCTCAAGGTTTTCAGCATCAAAGATGTCAGTCTTCAGGCAATTTGATTAAATCCACGTGATATTAAGAAATGGCTAAAGGCACCGGATACTGCTAAAACTATGGACCCTGACAATATTCCAGCAATAGGACTGGGTACTTGTCCCTCCAGAATTTGTAGTGCCTTTAGCCAAACAGTCCCAGTACAGCTACGACACTGGTATTTACCCAGCAATGTGGAAAATTGCCCAGTTATGTCATGTCCACAAAACCAGGACAAATCCAACCCTGCCAAATACTGCCCCATCAGCCTACACTTGATCATTAGCTAAGTGATGGAAAGTGTCAATGACAGTGCTATCAAGCAGCACTTACTCAGTAATAATCTGCTCACTGACTCTTAGGCCAGAACTTTACCACCTCACCCGCCACAGAATCAGTGCGGGCAAGGCTCCGACAACAGCTGACCTCGGCTGGGAATTTCCAGTCTCGCCCGAGTGAGGCCTTAAAATCCCGCCCTTAGTTTGGGTTCTGTCAGGACAACTCAACTCCTGACCTCATTACAGCCTTGATCCAAACATAAGAGCTGAACTCAAGAAATGAGATGAGCGATTTCCCTTGACATCAAGTCTTGACATTATCCTTAACTGAGTATCGCATCAAGAAGCCCCAGAAAAACAGGAGTAAATGGGAATCAGGGGGAAAACTCTTCATTGGTTGGTGAGTCATGGTCATACTGAGCACAAAGAAAGATGGTTGTAGATGTGAGAGGTCAATGAACCCAGGACATCACTGCAGGAGTTCCTCAGGATAATCGATTAGATCCCAACCATCTTCAGCTGCTTCAGCAATGAACTTTCCACCAGTCCCTCCTGGCCCCACCATCACCAACCCCCCCATCCTTCCAGCACCACCAGTTTAACCCCAACCCCCGCCCTCAGAACCAGCCCGATGCCAGACATCCCCCTTCCACCCCGGCCTAACCCAATTCAACCCTTCCCCAGCCCCACCTCCCCAATCAGCCCTACTCCCCCGCATCCTCCTCGACCCCGACCTAAATTCTCCATCCTGACCTCCTCTGTCCGACCTGACACGTCCTGCCAATGTCTGTACGCCCAATCCCACAAACTTACCTTTTCCCTTTCAATGGTCCCTTTAAACTCGCCTGTTTTGCAGCAGCTAGTGCCATAATATGGGGGCAGGTCCTTCTTTGCTGCTCTTCACCTCTACACCTCATTGTTGGAGCCCCAGAACTGATTCGCTGTTCCTGTCTCACCCGGCCTGAGTCAGGAAAGGGGAAAACAAGAGCCTTGGAGTTCCAGTGAAGGTAAGAAGCTACAGAGTGGCAATCTGTTGGCGATTGTCACTCTGAGGACATTGCAGCTCATTGCCACACTGCTGGTTATGGTATGTTGCTGCCACATTTCCTACAAACCAATGACTGTTAAGAACTTTGGACTCTTCTTGAGGTTGTGAATGGCACAATATAAATGAAAGTATCCATTTTATGTTGAATTAAGATAAACATATTTTGAATTATGAGGGTTTACCCACCACTGTTTTTACACTAACTGATGGAGAAATCTGTACTGTTACTGTCACTCTGTAGTAACTGAAAGGGAACACGCTTGTCTGGAGAGATTGTATGCTGATTTATTTCAACCCCATCTCTCTTCCCCTGACCCTACCCTCATAAAACAACACTTGCAATAAATAAAGCCAATTTTAGAAATCGGTATTAAAAATATAATTAAGTCCATCGATCTCCTTAACTATTGTACAAGCCTTCTTCAGTAATCCATCTCATTCTCTTTTAAACATGTTTTGAATGCAAGTTCACTATTGCACTGTTCTTGTTGAATAAATCAACTCACAATCAGTTGTTTACAGACGCTGGGAGGAATTTTATTTATGCTAGTAAATTTATTGCACCCAAACACTGCAAATGTTATTGAATTCTAACATACAGTGAACCATTCTATCTCCAGTGATTAAACATTGATATTCTTCTTCCAAGTCTGCCTACACGATTCTTCCTTCTTCTCTATAGTGCAGTACTAGTATGAATTCACGTAAACTTAGATTTCTGTGTTTCCCTTTTCTAAGAAGCGACACTATAATTTTATGTGAAAAATAACACATTCACATTGGCAAACAAGATCTTTCTATTTTCAAGCTTTGTCATCGTGGCACAGTGGTTAGTGGTTAGCACTGCTGCTTCAGGGACCTGGGTTCGATTCCTGGCTTGGGTCACTGTCTGTGCATAGTCCGCATGTTCTCCCCATGATTGCATGGGTTTCCTCCGGGTGCTCTGATTTCCTCCCACAGTCTGAAAGATGTGCTGGTTAGGTACATTGGCCATGCTAAATTCTCCCTTAGTATACCCGAACAGGCGCTGGAGTGTGGCGACTAGGGGATTTTCACAGTAACTTCATTGCAGTGTTAATGTAAGCCTACTTATGTCACTTATAATAAATAAACTTTAAAGTGGAAGACTTGGATGAATAATGCTGGTTTGCGATTTTAAAAACAAGTGAATTATAATGAATAATTGTTTATATTGTGGTAAGTTTATAGTACCCATAAATTCAATGTTGTAACATCAGGTCAAATACATTGCAATGGATAACTGGAAAGAGATTAATGATGACAGGAGTTTTCATGCTGTTATTAAAGTCTGTCTCTCTCCTGTATGGCAGCCAAGAACTAACCCATGATACCACCACCAAAAGAACATATGGATTTCAATTATTTTGCTTCTAATTGGTTTCAATTAGACAGTTTCCATCTGCATACAATCTGTTAACAATACAGCGCTGTAAATTATCTGTTAATTTTTGACAAAAGGCATTACTTATAATTGTCAGAGCTCCTCACTCCGACAGTTCTTTTGAAATCTTTGGTTTACATTTCTATTTACTGACAGCTCCGAACATTATGAGCGGGATTTTCCGCCTGCGCTCGCCACGAAACCGTAAAATTCCGCCCGAGGTCAATGGATCTTTCTATGGTCCGCCCCTCTCCCGCTACGATTCACGTGGCGGGTGGGATGGTAAAATTCACTCCATTGGTTTTGGGCATGGGCCTAAGCCCAAACTAACTGGTCTAGTGAGTTGTAGTAGTTAGTGAGTTGAGTATTGAGAAGATAGACAGAATATTTCATACCACTAGCTAACTTTCCATGGCAATGTTCACAGAGAAGAAAATAAAACATACTCAAGGATGCTGAGATCAAAAACATCATTTTGCATCACTCTCATTTTACTTCATACATTTTAATATGTCCACTTAATCAATGCTTGGTTATGTTTTTGTTCATACTGTTTTTAATTTACTTTTAACTTAATGGGCCCGATTTTACCATTTTGATTCTCAGTGCCGAATCTGGGCATAGTACAGATCCGACCTCGAAATCCGCTTTCCAGCGCGCCCACACGCTTTCAGCTGGCTCCAGTCTGATTCGCGCTGTGGGCAGGACTTAGCGCTGCTGGAACGATCGGAGCTCTGAACTGTGCATGCACAGTTCGAAAAAAAATTGAAAAAACACGCCCGGGCGCTGGGCTGGAGCGCGCGGCTGTAGTGGTTTGTGCCTTCTTTACAGCTACATGTTTCTGAAAGATTGCTTCCTGCCGTGTATCCTGTGTCCACCGTACCCAGGCGGAACAATTTGAATAGAACATCAGTAGTTCGCTTTGGAAGGCAGGTCTATGCCAGGCTGTATCCTGTTTTGCTGGTTCGACCTGATGGGTCCACTATCAATACCCGATACAAGGAGCCTAAAAAAATTATTATGATGCCAGTCGATGTTTCCCTTCTGCCAGAAGCTGAAAGGAAAGCAAGAATGTGCAAATGTGTTCCCAAAAGAGCTAGAATGAAAAAGGAGCAATTTGAAGATGAATTTAAAGTTGACAATTATAGCAAATTCTGGAAGAAAAAGTAGTCATCAAAATTTTGGATTTTAGAAACAACCATCACTGGATTGCTTGACTGGTGTTGACATCAGTGGAACTTTGACAAATGCACATATTATTGTGATGTCATTAATAAGTTGTGTTTTTTATTTACGATCTAATCCATTTATTTTATTAAAATGTGTTTCTACAGGAAGGATACAGGGAATGAAAAAACAGATTCCTCTTTTTATTTCTACTACTACATAGCGTAAATGCAAGGAGAAAATGCCTTGAATGTTAATTAGACAATACCCATTCACATTAATTCTGTGCCTCCTGTTCCTGACTACATTTGTGTGGATTTGACTTGTATATATTTAGTTGTTTGTGTGATGTATCATTAAAACCAGTTGCAGGAAAAAAAAAGCAGAAAGTGGAGAGAGCCGCACGTCCACTCCGGGAGGTGGGATTCATTCCTCCGGTGGGAAGGAGGGGTCACCCGCAGAGTGGCAATGGACACCCCTGCCCCCCTCCCTCCCCACCAATCACACACAGAGTGGCAGCAGACCCCCCTGCTCTCCCCAAGAGATCCATCTGACCCGCCTCCCTCCTCCCACCCCCAGAGGATGATCCGACCCACACCCTCCTCCTCCCCCTCCCCAACCAGAGATACATCTGAGCTGCCCCCCTCCTCCTCTTCCCCCCAGAGGATGATCTGACCCACCCCCCTCCTCCTACCCCCCCCACCCCCCCCCCCCCCCCCGCCCAGAGGATGATCTGGGTCAGAGAGCCATTGCAGGCTCTGAACCTGCTTTGGAGGTTCCCCTGTGTGGTGAACCATTGTTGGTTCCCACCAGGTAGTGCTGAGCCAGGGTCTGGCCAGTACTATGAGTCTGTATATATGTTACTGTTGGGGTTAGGGTTGGGCTGTTCTACATGTGACTGTTGGGGTTAGGGTTGGGCTGTTCTACCTGTAATATAGTTCTTATTGTACATCCCAGTCGGGTTCTGCCTCCTGGGAGAGGTATAGAGGTCACTGCTCTATCTGGG
The DNA here is from genome assembly GCF_964213995.1 of Mustelus asterias. Taxonomy (NCBI): domain Eukaryota; kingdom Metazoa; phylum Chordata; class Chondrichthyes; order Carcharhiniformes; family Triakidae; genus Mustelus; species Mustelus asterias. Next base: position 105,469,134 of record NC_135804.1, on the reverse strand, counting down.
ACCCTTTAGTCTGGGATCGTGTATTATATATGGTAGCTCTATTGTTGTAGTCAATAAAAACCTTTATTTCCCCGAGTACCTCTAGCCTCGTGAGTTATATCGCGCATCAATTTTATTGACTACAATTGAACTCTCTTCGTTGAAAAAAAACGACACAGAGAACATGGAGCAAATGCTTAAACCCGAACGGCTTACGTTGGACCCACGTGCGGCGGGCGCCTCGAACACCTTCGATCACTGGTTGAAATGCTTTCAGGATTACCTCGACGCCTCCACAGCGGTCACCACCGACGCCGACAGACTCCGGGTCCTCTACGCGAGGGTAAGCGACGTTGTATATTTAGCGATCCGTGGGGCCACCGACTACAAAGGGGCCCTCGAGCTTCTTAAGAAGCGCTACATTAAACCGCCGAACGAGATGCATGCTCGATATCTCTTAGCCACTCGACGGCGGCAGCCCGGCGAAACGACGGAACAGTACGCGTGCGAGCTCCTACAGCTAGCCAGGGGCTGTAACTGCAAAGCAGTGTCGGCAGACCAGAACATGAACGACCTCGCTCGAGATGCGTTTGTGGCGGGAATCGGCTCGTCTTACATCCGCCTTCGGCTGTTGGAGCAAGGTAATCTCGATCTCACTAAGTCCATAGAGCTAGCGGATGCGCTAGAAACGGCCTCCAAAAGTCTGGCGATGTACCCCAACGACCACGTGGAGACAGCGTGGCAGGGGCAGTCACAGACCCCACTTCATTCAGTGGGACCGAAAAACTGCGTGATTGTGTTCCCACCCTCGGGCCTGACGACGGCAGCAGCTCCAGGCGGCCCGCGGTGTTACTTCTGTGGGGGAGTGAAGCACCCTCGGCAGCGATATCCCGCTAAAGCGGTGTTGTGCTCCGCCTGTGGCAAGAAGGGGCATTATTCGAAGGTATGCTGATCCAAACTTCCATCCAGGAACAGCAGTGCGGCGTGTGGCTCCCCGGAGCCGGCTTCCTCGTCGTCGGCATCGTCAAGGGCTTCTTCCACGTGCGAGGCCAGGACGTCGCCATTCCAGACGACGGAGTCGCAAGAGACGCGCGACCACCAGGGGCCGCTGGTTTTGGCACCATCGCCCACGTGCGACCTATGGGGGCAGCCATTTTGGTCGGCACCGACCGCGAATGACCAGCAGGAGTCGTCATCATCCATCTCAGCTGCCTGCAGTGGCGCCCATGAACCAACGGTGGCGTCGATCATCCTGGACCAGGCAAAGCCTCACAGACTCGACAAGTCCATAATGGACATACAGGTAAACAAACGCCCGATTTATTGTCTGTTTGACAGCGGGAGCACGGAGAGCTTCATTCACCCAGACGCCGTGAAGCGGTGTGGCCTCCGGATTCAGCCTGTCAAGCAGACAATTTTGATGGCGTCAAGGTCCCGGTCTGTCACCGTGCTAGGGAGTTGCGTGGTAAATCTGACGGTGCAGGGCACGGCTTACGAGAGCTTCAAGCTCCTGGTGTTACCGCACCTTTGCGCGCCAATACTCCTAGGACTAAATTTCATGGTCCACTTGAAGAGTGTAACCCTACAGTACGGTGGGCCACTCCCTCCGCTTTCAGTGGGAGACTCGCAGCCTCTAAATTGCCCAACGCTCTCCATCTGTAGCCTCTCGACGCTTAAGATTACCACACCCTCTTTATTCCAGAATCTCGTGCCAGGCTGCAAGCCCATCGCGACTAAGAGCAGGCGTTACAGCGCTGAGGATCGGATCTTCATTCGATCTGAGGTTCAGCGGCTCCTCAAGGAAGGGATCATACAACCTAGCGCTAGTCCTTGGAGAGCGCAGGTCGTGGTGGTCAAGAGTGGGAACAAACCCCGGATGGTCATAGACTGTAGTCAGACCATTAACAGATACACGCAGCTGGATGCGTATCCCCTCCCGCGCATATCTGACATGGTCAACCAGACTGCGCAGTACCGGGTGTTCTCCACCATCGACCTAAAGTCTGCTTACCACCAGCTCCCCATTCGCCCAGAGGACCGACAATACACGGCTTTTGAGGCGGATGGTCGCTTGTACCATTTTCTAAGGGTTCCTTTTGGTGTCACGAATGGGGTCTCGGTCTTCCAGCGTGCTATGGACCGAATGGTGGACCATAACGGACTGCGGGCTACCTTCCCGTACCTGGATAACGTCACCATCTGCGGCC